>NC_073249.2:151453181-151756212 GCF_029289425.2 Pan paniscus
CAATAATGTTTTTAATTTATAAAAGTTTTGTTAGTTATTTTTCAAATCTCCTTGGTCATTTTTTTTACCACATGTTACCACAGACTAGTCAACTTATATAAACAGAAATTTATTGGCTCATGGCTCCAAAGGTGGAGAAACCTAAGACTGAGGGGCTGGCATCTGGCAAGTGCCTTCTTGCTGTGTCATCCCATGGCAGATGAGCAAAGAAAGGGCAAGAGAGAGTAAAGGGGTCTGAACTCATTCTTTTATATGGAATCCACTCCCACAATAACAAATCTGCCCCCAAGATCATGGCATTAATTCATTAATGAAGGCTGTGACTCCAGGATCCAAACACCTCCCATTAGGCCCCACCTTCCAGTGCTGAAGCACTGGGGATCGTCAAGTTGTCAATACATGAACTTTGGGGGAACATTTAAACCATAGCATATTGCTTGCTTATTTTGTGCTTTCATGTATTATTTCTTTGGTATTTTCATAGATAGTCTTTATCCTAAAAGACTTTGACTTTATTTTTTTGCTGTTAATTTCAATATCTGAAGTCTTTGAAGAGATCTAAATCTATCATTTGTGTCAGTTTGTTTTTGCTTATGGTGTGTTAGGTGATTTTTTTAATTGAAAGTTTATATTTGTTATACCTTAATTATTGAGAGTGCTATGGGCCTAAATTGGGATGCTTTTCTTCAGAAAGAGTCCCAGGCTTTTTTGTTCAGAGCCTAGGATCCTATCAGCCTGGACCATTGTAGCCTCTTTGAGGTATCTGGACTAATTTGAGAATCTGAGGTTCAGCTTCCCTGTCTTGCAGCTGCCTAAAGCTTAGTCTTAGTTAGTTGTGATGAGGTCAGCAATTGTTTGCCTTGCACATACCCCACTTCCTCTTCTCATTTAGTACTGCACAGTGCTCCCTACTTAGGTTTCAGCTCCTGGATTTGTTCTATGTTGTGCTGTGTTTTGGTGGTGGTTATAGAGATGCTTGGATATTGTTCTTAGTTTCTGCAAACCCAGCAGTTCTTTAAAGCAGAATGTTTTATTCATGATATACTTGGTTTATTGCAGAAGGGTCTCTTTCAGAAACTCTAGTTTGCCATTTCTGGAAACCGTCATTCTGTCTGAAAACCACTCCAATCAGGCTTTCTTCCCCATGATTTCATGTCGTAAAACTACACTTGTCAAGGTCATCAATAACTTCCAGATTGCTGAATCCAATGACTAGCCTTCATTTCTCTTAATATCTTAGCATGATTTCTCCCCATTTCTTGAATGAAAACTTTAACATTCTTTCACATAACCTGTTGAGTAGCTGGGCTTTGAATTGCTTGATTTTCTGAGATGTTTCTTTTTTATTAGAGTGAATAAGAAGATGGCTAAGTAGTTCTTAACAGTGGCTCACTCTGGGGGCTAATCCTACTCAAAATCACTGCATCACACATTTCAGGAATCCAAAAGGACAAATACAGTACTAACAATAGATCAAAAGAAATGTGCATTATTGGAAACCCACTATACTCACACAAAATTTATCTCTCCCCTCAGCTAACTCAGTCTTTCAACAGGGAAGCTGATGCTCTTTTAACAATCTCTCCTCAGAAGTAAAGGGGTCAGAGAAAAATTATTGCTTTCTTGCTGGCTCTGGTAAATTTTCAGAAGCTTACAAAACTATTGTCCACCTATCAATACCAGTGAGAGTGTTGGAGATGATGCTAATCATTCTGGTGTTTTTGTACCATCCTGCTTTATCATCGCTGTGATGCCCCATAGGCCCTTCTTCACTTTGGACAACTCTGTTATTTCATTAACAATAACTGAAGCCACTCTTGATGAAATTCTACAATTCCCACAAAGACAAGTTCTCCCAGTAAATACTGTTAAAGACTAAATACAGACATCAGAATTCAGGATAAAATTTTGTTTGTCTTATAAGTCCTTTAAGTCAGGATAGAGGCAAATGATGTCACTGGCTCATTCTTCATATGAAAAGTGAGGAGCTGCATGTACAGTCATGTGCTGCATAATGATATTTCAGTTAATGAAAGACTGCATATACAGTGATAGTCCCATAATATTACAAAAGAACTGAAAAATTCCTATTACCTAGTGATATCATAGCCATTGTAATATTGTAGTTGAGTTGATGCTATTGTAAACAAAACGATTGGCCTGTCAGCTGTATAAAAATATAGCACATACAACTATGGACAGTACAGAATACTTGATAATGGTAATAAATGACTGTGTAACTGATTTATGTATTTATATATTTCCTATACTATACTTTTCATTATTATTTTAGAGTGTACTTATTCTACTTATTTTTAAAAAAGTAAACTGTAAAACAGCCTCAGGCAGGTCCTTTAGGAGGTATTCCAGAAGATGGCCTTGTTATCATAGAAGATGACAGCTCCATGTGTGCTATTGCCCCTGAAGACCTTCCAGTGGGTCAAGACCATGGTACAAGACAGTGATACTGACGATCCTAACCTCGTGTTGGCCTAGGCTAATATGTGTGTTTATGTCTTAGCTTTTAACAAAAAAGTTTAAAAAGTTTTAAAAAAACAATAAAAAATTTAAAAATAGAAGAAAGCTAAAGACTAAGGACAAAAAGAAAACAGACCTTTTTTATAACTGTATATTGTGCTTTTGTTTTAAGCTAAATGTTACCACAAAATAGTCAAAACGTTTAAAATATTAAAAAAGTTCCTAAGGTAAAGAAATTAGTAAGCTAAGGTTAATTATCGTTGAAGAAAGAAAAATATTTGTGTATAAATTTTGTGTAGCCCAAATGTTGAGTGGTTGTATAGTCTACAGTAGTGTACAGTAATGTCCTAGGCCTTCACATTTACTCAGCACTCACTCACTGACTCACCCAAAGCATCTCCCATACCTGCACCCTCCATTCATGGTAAGTGCTCTATACAGGTATACCATTTTTAATCTTTTATAGTGTATTTTTACTGTACCTTTTCTGTTTAGATATTTTTACATACATGAATATTTACTATTGTGTTACCAATTGAAAGTTTCTTTAGAAAGAAATAGAACTTTAAATAATCAGTGATAGAAAAAGAGTATTATAATTGTGACATGTATAGAAGTTGTGAAACCTAAAAAAATGTATAATACAGAAGGAAGCCACATTTACCCTATTACTTAAATTCATCATGATAATTATGAACATTAGCTGCTACTCCCTGTGAACTAACCAAACTGAGGGTTTTACACACACACATAATTTAGATGATTCTTTATGGTAAAGATAAAGATGTTTACATCTTGAAAACCAATTTACTCTTTTATCATGATAAGTAGATACTTTATAGTCAGGAAATAAAATATAAATTTGTTAAAACTCAGTGCCATGTACAAATATAATTTTGTAAACTAGTGTGTCTTCATTTATGTTTTTAAATTTATTTTTAATGGCTACTCTTATTTGCGATTATAACTTCTAATGTAATCTCCCTGAAGTTAACAGGTGAAATGTTTTTTAGATCAGGTTGTGGTAGTTTTGTGAGCATGTGTATGTGTGTGTATATGTGTGTGTATGTGTGTGTGGTGGTGGTGATGGTGCAAAAGGTGGAGAGCAAAATACAAAGACATGGGTTTTAAAGATGTCTTTGAAAGAATGCTGATAACATTGCTGATGATCTTTTTATTTTTTATGAGGTAAGCAGTATAGAATTCAGTTGTTACAATCTTAAGTTTGAGTCTTGGGTTCTCATAAACCAATAAAAGGACATCATGTGTGAGTTTGCTCCTATAGGAATGAGCCAGCTTTACCTGACCTAGAGGAGTGAAGTAGGTCTTTGTCTCCACAGCTCCACAGTGGAGTCTTTCTTTCCACAGTTGTGTGGGAAGAAGTGAAGTCATTATATGAGGTGTGGAGAATAGTCACTCTTGGAGTATCCTTTTGGTGTATAAAAATCTGGAATCAGAGATCATGGAAGCATCCCTGGAATGAACAACCTTAGAAAAGAAGGCTCCTTTTTCCCCCCAAGGGCCAAGAGTGATGCTGATGTAAAAGATTAATGATTTAAAACGTAAGATTTATTGACAGGATTCTTAATTTCCACATTAAAACCACACAGATAGCATTTATCTTACTTGTAGATTTTAGTTAATAGGTATTAACGTATTTCAGTTAATTGACATATATATTTCAGTTAACTGAAACTCTAGTACCTTGTACAAAGAATGCTTTTGGGGATGGAGGTAGCCTGGGTGAACAGAATACATCTAAGTATTTTGGACCAAATATGGCAGTAACAGAGAGGAAAGTACTAAAATTACTAAACTGGGCTCTTGTAAAATGAGATGAAAGAAGAGTTATTAAGTGACTTTAGTAATCCTTTATTGAATCTTTCTATTGTGAGGCACTGGCCTAAGCATAGTGGGGGATTTAAGATGTCCTTACAGAGTGTGTGTGAGGCTGGTTAAGGAAACACGTATCCATACCTAACTGTAATATGGGGCATAGCACAGTGTGGGCCATGTGGAAGTACAAAGTGCCAGGGTACATGAGAGGGAAGCAATTACTCCTTACAGGAAGACTTGGAGAAAAATTTATGGAGAAGGTGAAATTGTAGTTTGACCTTAAAAGTTGAGTAGGATTTCAATAGGCAGGGATGCAAAACAGGCACACCAAACCATGGATGGAGTAATACAGAGTGGATTCTAGAAATAAGTGGAAAGACTAAATAGTGGCTAGAGTGGCAGATAGGTGGGAGGCGTGAGGTGGGAGGGAGATCAGGCAAAACAGTAGGTTAGGACCCGGCCACAGCAGACTGAGTGTCACATGAAGGAGTTTTCCCTTTATTCTGCAGCAAGAGTTATTGAAGATTTGGAGGCAGTGAATTTATAGGAACAGATTTGTATTTTAGGAAGATAATTGCTGGCAGTGGGAGTTCATTTCCACAAATATGTATTGAGCAGTTGTGCAGAGGAATATGAAGGTGACTAAGACATTTCTACTCTCAGAGAACTTAGTCTATTAATATGAAAAACTGGGTTGGGAACGGATGAGATTGGAGGCAGAGAGATCAGTTAATAGCTTCTGTAATTGTCCCATTGAGAAATTCTAAAAATTTAAGCTAGGACAATAGCAAGGAAAATGGAAAAGTATGAGGCAAACTCAAGAGACATTTCAAAAAAGTATCAAGAGTTGTTGACACTGAGTGGAAGCTGCAGGTAAGGGAAATGGGAGCCTCCTTAAAAATCACTCAAGTTTCTAACTATGTAACCAGGAGGATGGTGCTGTTATTCGGCTAAGGTGAGAACACAGAGGAAAAGAGGGCTTAGAGATGAGAGGGTGATGTGGTTTGGCTGTGTCTCCATCCAAATTTCATCTTGAATTGTAGCTCCCATAATTCCCATGTGTTGTGGGAGGGGCCCAGTTGGAGATAATTTAATCATGGGCGTGTTTTTTCCCATTCTATTCTCGTGGCAGTGAATAAGTCTCATGAGAGCTGATGGTTTTATAAGGGGCTTCCCCTTTCACTTGGTCCTCATTCTGTCTTGCCTGCTGCCATGTAAGACTTCCCTTACTCTTCTGCCATGACTGCGAGGCCTCCTCAGCCATGTGGAACTGTGAATCAATTAAACCTCTTTCCTTTATAAATGACCCAGTCTCGGGTACATCTTTATCAGCAGCGTGAAAACGAACAAATACAGAGAAAGAGCAGATTGAATTCTGTTTCAGATCTGTTTAGTTTGAGGTGCCAACATGATTTTCTATCAGGAGAGGTACAAAAGGAATTTAGAAAGACAGATCTAAGAGATGAAAAAAGAAAAAGAGAACTAAGATTATGAATTTGGAAGAGGCTGCCAGAGAAGGTAGTTGAAATTTTGTCTGTGGGTGAGATCTCCCATTGGAATAGTGTAGAGCAAAAAGGAGGAGAGGGTTAGAAAAACATGTGCCATCAGTGAGTTTTCAAAGAACTGGTGATATAATTGACTTAGGATATTATAAGAAAATTTAAGAAAGAGAGAGTATTCATAATGAGGGCTGGTTAGCAATATCAAATGCTGTGTAGAGGTCAGCTAGAATGAAGGGTAAAGAGCTCATGGAACTTTTTAATGAGAAAGTTATTGGCCACCTCTGGAGACCAGCTGTGGTAGAGGAATGGGCTCAGTAGTTTCTATCTATTGCAGTGGAATGAGGAGTAAGTGTGAGATGAAGCAATAGGGAAATAGATTTCTCTTTACCCATTTAATCCATAAATATTTAATGAGCATTTGCTTCTCATTTGTGAAGTGAGGAGAAGGGGGAGACATGAGATAGTTATATAGAGGAGAAATCAGGGTCAAGGAAACATTATTTTTGATGGGAAAGATAAAACTATAGCAGAAGAAAAAGAGGCAGTGCAGAGGGAGAGACTGAGGCTACAAAAATGAAAAATAAATAATAGAACCAAGTTCCCAACAGGTAGGAAGGGATAAACTCCAAGCACAGGTAGAGAGATTTGCTTTGGTCCAGAAGATGTTAGGGTGGGTGGGGAAAAGGGTGTGGTTGATTTGGGGCTGTATATTCAGAACTCTCAGTTTAAATCCACACTAACAAGTGGCTTTCTTTGTGGCTTGTTATTGTCTGTGATAATTGTTTATGACACAGCATAATAATAGAATTTTTCTTTGGAATGGACCCTCGCATTTTTTTTTTCAGGTGAACAGAGATCTCTAAACATCATTTGAAATGTATTTTGAGCTACAGTACTAAGACTCCACCTAGCCATTTAAGACAGTATTACAAAATGAAGCTGGGTATAATTTTCAGTAGTGTAGTCACACAGCAAAAATAGTCTCTCAAGTGATAATTTACTTGCCATGTAGACCATTATAACCATTCTCTGGAAATGATTCCTATTGGCATCAATTGGTGATCATGTAAAATAATAGCAGTGTCAGCCTCTGAATGTATAATGATACACATAATATTTAAACATTTTTGAGAGCTGAAGAAACTATTATGCTTTTATTCATAAAAAAATATGACAGTGTTTAGAGCATGTACTAGTCTTGCAGAAGAGACCCTTTGCTTACTTTGTGATGTAAAGATGACTGTTTCCCCCTGTGTGAGTTGCAGAAAATGTTTGCAGGGGCTAGTTGAAACAGCCTCATAGTGGGATAAAAGAAGCTTGGTTTCTGGTGAAGAATATTCATACTTCGATTCAATTTGTGTAGAAACTCCTTTGGCTGCAAAGGTATTGTTTAATAAAGATTCATTTTAGGAAGGTTCACCAGGCAGCCTGGGAAATGGATTTCTTAGAGGATTTAGAGCAATTGAGGAGAGATCAAAGTTGACAAGATAACTTAACTTTGATTTAATGCAAATTGCTACAAAAATGAAGGGGGAGGAGTCACAAGGGAATCCTATTTTCATTATTGACATGAACTGGCTTGACATTCACATATTCTAAGTGGAGACTGTCTACACATAGGCAAGAATAAAATGAACTGAAGAATGCGCTAAAATTCGACACTGTGAAATAATACCCCTCTCCTCCCTTGGCAAAGGAATGAACTTTGATACAGAGACATTACTTTCTGACTATTAGGAAATATGCAAACTATACTTTTGAGCATTTACTTGAATTACCTGTTTTCATCTAAAGGACTGACCTATTCCTCCCCTTCTCCTCGGATGATTGTTTTTATTGCTTAGTTTTTGCTATGTCATCAAAAACCTTGTATATTTCTCATTGGACATGAATTAATAATGCTTTACCTGCAACACAAAGAACTATTAAAGTGATAAAAAGACAATGAGTGTATTTCAGCTCTCCAATAAAAAACAAAAACCCACTCCTCCTCGCCACTAGACTATTAAATGCTGAAGAAATCCACAGGCTCTCTGCAAAGAAGGTCACATATGCGTCTGTTAAATAAATAAGTTAATTAAACCTTGACATTCTAAAACAATTCTGAAAAGTTCTAATTAATTTTTAAACAATATTGAAATAATGATTTCATATCTCACATTCATTTAAAGTAGTGTAACCCAATCAATCCCACACACAGTATGCCACAATAAGCTGCTGATTTTCTAATGGTTAGAAACACAGTTCATTGGTCTGAATAGTAATCATGATAGCTTGGCAGGAGGGGAACCACTGAGGGTTTATAGAAGTGACCAGAATCTTTAATGACTTTATTGACTCCCTAAGTATTTGCTTTGTTTCTTCCTTGATAATATATTGAGGCCCAGAAACTAATATATTCAACTGCATTGTTTTTTAAAGCCAGTGTTTACTTCAAGTATTGGATTGGCTCTTTTGACTGGAGAGATTTTTCCAGTTCAATAAAAAGGTTTGGATTTTTTTTTCCCATGGAATTCTCAATTATGTCTCCATCCTCCCCTCACATAACTGTACAGGTGTATGATAAAACCAGTTCTTAATCATTGGTAAAGATTCATCGCTTTATTGTAGTGTCCATTGCTGCTGCTGTTTATTCTGTTGTTGGTATGTTTTAATGCTGGATGTTTAAATGAAATTGTGTGCTTGGGCGAAGTTACAAGAGAGGTGGTGGGGAATAGTAGAGAGTGAGCTGAATCTGGTTGGAGCCCAGAGGCCTGAGCTCAAGGCCAGTGATCTTTCTAAAATGTATTGCTGCCCTTGAGACTATCTTGCTTATCTACAACAGAGTTTCTAACCACCTGGGTGAGATTTCCTGATGTGCTGGTTAAAAAGGCAGACCCAAGGAGCTCCATTCCAACCTACTGAGTCAGATTCTCTGGGGATGGTGTCCACATACTTGCATTTTAAACAAGATTCAGGACTTCATATTAAAGTCTGAGGACCTGACCTATATGATAAAGTCTAAGTTTCTTGGCACATCAATGACAGCCCTTCCAGAGCTGTTATCTCTCATCTCTCACCATTCCCACTAACAGTGATCAGTAAGGAAACATATGCATTTTTCTCCACATCATACTGTTTCAGGATCAGCAAATGCTATTGTACATGATTGTCTTAGTCCATTTGCGCTTCTATAACAAAATACCACAGACTGGGTAGTTTTTAAACAATAGAAATTTATTTTTTCACAGTTCTGGAGGCTGGGAGCTCAAGATCAAGGAAAGAGCAGGTTCTGTATCTAGTGAGTGACTGGTCTCTGCTTCCAAGATGGCACCTTGTTGCTACATCTTCCAGAGGGGAGGAATGCTGTGTCCTCATGTGGTAAAAGGGAAGGAAAGGGAAGAAAAAGGACCAAGCTCACTTCATTAAGCCCTTTTATAATGGTAATAATCCATTCATAAAGGCAGAGCCTAAACACTTCCCAGAAGGCCCCATCTCCCAACACTGCTGCACTGAGGATTAAGTTTCCAACACATAAATGTTGGGGGACACATTCAGACCACAGCAATGACTTTGCTCCAAACTGCTCACCTGACTATTCCTATGGGTACGTTTATATTAGAGAGCTCTGTGAGACAGCAAGCTCCATGAGGGCCATGACTTTATCTATTTTGGAAGTTGTATCCTTAGCTCCCAGCACAATAGATGTTGATATGGTTTGGATGTTTGTCCCCTCAAATCTCATGTTGAAATGTAATCCCCAGTGTTAGTGGTGGGGCCTGATGGGAGGCATTTGGAGCTCCCTCATGAATAGCATGGTGCCATCCTTGCAGTAATGAGTGAGTTCTCACTCTGAGTTCACACGAGATCTGGCATGTGTGGCATACACCCACCCCTTGCTCGATCTCTCACTCTCTCTTGCCATGTGACACATGTTCCCCTTCATCTTCCACCATGACTGGAAATTTCCTGGGGCTCTCACCAGAAGCAGATGCTGGCACCATGCTTCTTATACAGCCTGCAGAGCTGTGAGCCAAAATAAACCTCATTTTCTTTATAAATTAGTCTCGGGTATTCCTTTATAGCAACGTAAACAGACCAACACTTATGCCCACAAATATTCTTTGAATGGATCAGTGCTTAGACATCATAGCCCTCACTTGCCCAAGAAAGATGGCTTTCTACTCTTACTTTTGTACATAGTCTTAACACAAAGCTAGTTCATGATAGTCAGGATCCAGATATACTGACCCTGGAGCCTGTTTCTTGGTTTGTTAGAATATATTCCTCCAACAAGAACTTGTAGCACAAGTTGAATAACTTAGAATGTGGCACACATTCATTCAGTACTGCTACCTAGAGGGGCACATTAACGTAGCTTTAGGCTAATGATGATTCCTATTTTCCTGATCTCTCCTAACACAAAAACATTCCAGGTGTTCTTTTAGGAAGTAGTTAGTTGTTTAAATATTAGAAATGGTTATTGCTGAAATTGGCAGTGAGTTCAACTGTTGCCAAGCACCAGTTCCATAATCAGAATCCCTAAGGATGGAGCTCAGGCACATGTCCTCTTTAAAACCTACAGGGAGGATGCTGATATTTAACCAGTGTTAAAACACTGCTTATAACTGCATGCAAAATAATGTATTTAGTGACCACCTATGTGGTGTATGCTCTTTAAACTATTTGGTATTGTGGAAAGACAAAAAAACTAAGACTCTTACTTCTGGCACTAACTAGCTTTGTGCCTGACACCAGTTATTATATTTATTGCTCCTGGGCCTCAATTTTGTTATATTTAACATGGGGTATTGCGTAGACAATCTCTCAGATTCTTGACAACTCTACTCTGCCATACTCTTATGAGTATAAGCCAAAGTAAAATCAGACACTGGAATGACAGAATTACACAGGTGGTATGTGTATCCTGTATGTGTATTTTTTCCTAAACAAATCTTTCTAAATTGGTGCTTGTACTGGGGATGCCTGTCAGGTTTAGTTTATTATGCTAAATAGTGCCCTCTTGGTGAAGCTAATTTAGCTTCCAAAGTCATGGATTAGCAACTTCCACAATGAGAACATCTGATCGGATCACATTTGCACTCTAAAGCTTCATTTGAGTTAGCAGACATTTCATGAGTTCCAACTGGTATATCAAGCACTGTGCTAAATTCTGAGATTCAAAAATTAATAGGACATACTCCCTGTCCTTGAGTTGCTAACAAGGATAATTGATGGACAAATACAGAGGGGGTAAGCAGGATGACTGCCTATAATGGAAAAATAATTTTATTCTTTACTGGTATTATCCCACCCTAGGTATTTCTGAGGATGCTAGTCACTTGAATAGGAAATATTATTTAATTGAAATATCCAGATAATTGCCATGCATTCTGCATTAGTCAGGATACACTACATTATGCTTTAGTAACAACACTCCCCCAAAATGTCAGTTGCTTAAAACAACAGAGGTTTATTTCTTGCTCATGTAACGTACCCATCTCAGGGCAGCAAAGGAACTCTGCTAATTTTAATCACTCCAGCCCTCCAGTCCCCACCATATCAAACATTCCTCCTTGCCATACTAGAGGGAAGTGAGCACTCTGGAGAATCTCACACTGCCTGTTAAATACACTAATGTATGTGACTGGTTCATTGGCCAGACCTAGAAACATGGCTCCATCCAACCACAAGGAAGATAAGAAGCACCATGTGCTATAGGGAAAGAGAATTTTATTTGACTAATCATACACATGACTGTCATGCATTCTAATAGTTTCCCTGAGTAGGCACAATTCGAGAATATAATAAAAACAAACATTTCAATGGCTTTTTAATAAGGGTTAGGTACTGTCTTAATCATTTTATGTGTAAAATATCTAATCCTCACAACGGCATTTTTATTATTCTCATTTTAAAGATAAGAAATAGAGGCACAGAAGATTAACTAACTCATCCAAAATCCCATCACAGCCTAGGATTTAATCCTAGGCAGTCTGGCTGCAGAGTCCATGCTCTTAACCACTAAACTGTATTGTTATATCTGTATCAGTCATAAATAATGTGATTTCCTTGAGACATGATTAATTAATGGCACATTTTCTAGGAAAATTCTGAGTGTACAGGCATATCAGAGGTGTGAAATATAATTGTTGCTAGTATTTTGTAAGCCTACAGAAATAGAAGTGGCCCAATCCTGAGGACATTTATTATAGCAGGCATTTTTCTATTTTGGTATGCTTTGGAATTTCAATGCATGACTGGTATCCCTATGGCAAGCTCTAATTTAGACTGATTTGTTTAGGAGAAATAAATGATAGCTTATTTATAGAAATCAAAATGCAATCTGACTTTAAAACATGTTTGCCCAAAAATTAATGAAGGTAGCATGTAGGGCTGTTAACTTTTAATGATGAGAAATAATGAGGATGCAAAACCAAGCTGAGAGAATCTCGCTGTGGTGTAGAGGGGTCCCCTGAACAATTCTGCAAGCCTCATGCATCAAGTCAAGGTGATGGGGGACAAGCAGCAGGATCTGACCCTGGTTGTCTTAAGCAGCAAATGGATTTATTAAATGGAACCTAAGTAGCCGGCAGGGCTGCTGGGGATGCTGGAAAATGAGCCCCAGAAAAGAGGCAGAACCAAGTGGTGCTGGGATCCTAGAAACACAGCCAATATCATGAGCACCCATCTGGCGAAGCGCCGCTGCACCAGCGCTGAAAGATGGACGCTGCAGCTTGTCCCGCTGGCAAGGATGCTGCCACTGCACCTGGAAGCTCCATACCGCTGCTGCTATCAGTGCCGCCAGAATAGATTCTCTTCTCTCCCTGCTTCTTTGTGCCCTGGATCCACATTCAAAGTCGTGAGTGGCTTCAGCTGTTTGGCCAGGCCTGGGGCAGGTGCCCATGCTCTAGTTACCAAAGAGCTTAGGAAAGTGAGTCAGCCTCCTTTTTAAGTTTTACAGTGGGAGGTAGACTCTTACTTCTTCACATATGGAGAATTATCCAAATGTAGAAAGGGCATTCAGATTCTGAACAGCCAAAATAATTTTTTTAGGAAGACAAATGTTCACTGTAACTGGTTAGATGTGTCTTTCTGCAGTGTCATTTTGTGTGATTAGTCGGGAAACCATATCCTTGTTTCCTTGTCTATTGTGTTGCTTTCTTTCATATTAACTGTAGCTTTTAAAGAGGACATGTGCCTGAGCTCCATCCTTAGGAATTCTGATTATGGAACTGGTGCTTGGCAACAGTTGTACTCACTGCCAATTTCAGCAATAACCATTTCTAATATTTAAACAACTAACTACTTCCTAAAAGAACACCTGGAATGTTTTTGTGTTAGGAGAGATCAGGAATGACTTTCAGAATCATATTTTCCCACCGTAAATTAACTAAATCCTGCTACGGTTTGGCTTGGCTTCTAAATTTTATAAGAACCTACCTAGTTCCTCTCCTCCCCTGTGTAACCCTATCTTAATCAACTATTTCTCACAATCTTTCATTGTTCATTTTTCAGCATTTCTTTTTTTGGCAGAAATGTGGTCAGTAGGTTTTAGTGTATTGGACATCCTTGGGTAAATCCTGTAACACCTCTGACACCTTCACTTCCTTTGAACCCTCAGGCATCATTCTCTAGAGACAAATAAAACCAGATGGAGGTGAAAGCATGAGAAAACTCACCTGAAGAAAAAGCGTTTTAAAATGTTACCTTTCTCACCTGAGAAAAAGGGCACTGAAAGGGAGGAAGGGAGGGCTGGATTGTTTGAGAGTGCTGACGGCGAAACCTGTCCTGGAGTAGCCTCCTTCTGGTATTTTCTGTGCAAGGTGATTCTGATGTTCTGCAGTGTTGGTAGAACCGTGAGTTCTGCGGCTAAGAAGGGCCCATAGCATGGCATGTTCAAGGGGGACCTAACTTGACCTCTCCAAATAATTCAGAATACAGCATTGTTATTACTGGAGGAATCCATGTAGGGGCTGCCACTACCCATGGTCTTTACTCTCTAGTAGATTGACTAGGACACACTTGGTACATCTAAAATAAGTTTCTTAATTAAGTTGGCCTGTCTATTTGACAGCCTTTGGGTTCTCGAGAAGATAATCGTCTGTGCAGCCTCTTTTCCACTAGGCTGTGGTCCCTTGATTGCTGACAGTGTTCCTCTAAAATGCAATGCTTCTGCAAGTTTACAGACTTCGGGACTTCACAGCTTTATCGACCATCTGCCACTTTCACACAATTAGTTTTGGCCTTTCTCTCTGATTTTAATTGTTCCATTTTACAAAGCTCTTTACTATTCATAAGTCTTTTATCACTCAGTTAATCAACCACCCAATGCTTAATTAAGTTCCTAACATGTGCCTAATATAGTGCTGAGTACCTGTAGGAATATGCAAAGACCATGGCTTTGTTATTCCCCACACTGGGGCTGCACTTGCACAATACTTGGCTCCTTTTGCTGTACCTCTTGTTTCACCTTCTACCTGGTTAGTACATTAAATTTCCTGTTTAGTGTTAACTTTTGAACAACTTGTGCTTAAAGAGCTACAATAAATGAAGATAACATTTTAACAACCTGGAAAAAGAAGGTGAAATATTTATTTTTTAAATGAACCTAATGGAGCAGTGCTATTATTTTAAATGCTTCGTACCACCAAAGTGTTCCTATTGTTGGGAAATGTATTTAGTATTTTTTCTGAATTGCTTGAACTTTTCAAATGAATTGTTTGTATATGTTTTTGTTATTTGCTGAGTTGGGGAATACAGTTGTCTCACTAAATTCTTCACTTTTCATGTTCTTTATAAGAAGAAATTATATTGAGATACTGTAATGTAAATCCTGTTCCTTGCAATTTGATTGCAGAGAATGCATTGTTTGAAAAAAAACTCTTGACATTTTGATATTTCATCTTTCATCTTCTTAGGTGTCCAATCCCAAAGCAAACCTCACAAAATCAGACATCATTTTTTGGCTGACTTGTCATTTCACTATTATTAGAACTCTTGCTTTTACAAGGGACTTTATTATTAGAAGTTATGATAATGTATCAGGTATTTAAAACTACCTTAGAGAGGCCGAGGCGGGCAGATCACTTGAGGTGAGGAGTTCAAGACCAGCCTGGTCAACGTGGTGAAACCTGGCTCTACTAAAAATACAAAAAGTAGCCAGGCGCAGTGGCACGTGCCTGTAGTCCCAACTACTTGGGAAGCTGAGGCTGGAGAATTGCTTGAACCTGGGAAGTGGAGGTTGCAGTGAGCTGAGATCATGCCACTGCACTCCAGCCTGGGTGACAGAGCGAGACTCCATCTCAAAAAACAAAACAAACAAACAAACAAACAAAACTACCTTAGAGAAAACTTTAAAAACTTGGAGAGGAAGCTCAAGGGGGTGGGGTGTGTAGGCAGATCTTTGTTAATCTATTAACATATAGCTTTAGACTGAGAGTCATTGGTTCTATATGGTTACAATTATATTATACAGTCCTCTTTAGAAACAAAAGCCTCTGCAGGCTGAGCACAAATTAATTATCCACAATCTTTAAGCAATGAACTGTATTAAAATCCTGTGTTCTGTGAGGTAGTCCTAAATATTTGGAATGCATGATTAATTCCAGCGGTGGAAAGAAAGTGATACATACTAATGCCAAATTCAAATTCTCCGGAGGCATAGGGGCATCCAGCAAAGCAACACCCTTTCTAACCACTTGATGGTGTCTTTTCTGCTTATACCCTGAGCAACAAACCATAGGAAACTAATGGTGTTTTAAATGGAAAACAGCAGTTGATTAGGATGGGTTAATAGGTTCTTGGCAAAATTTCAACTTAATGGGTATGCAAGTGTATCTGTGTGTGCTCAGCAAGCCTGTCCCAGGCTATCTAATGGTGTCACTCAGTACTATAAATTTACTTTGACAGCTAGTAAACAGATAAGTGCGTCCTGGGAGCAGGGAGTATGGAGCTGCTCGCAATTTCCAAAAGACGCAAGGCAAATAGAGCCAGGCACATATTAACGTAGCAAACATTTAACTTTTCTGCTTCTCCAATCTTTAATAGAACGATAGTAAAATAGCAAAATATGATGCGAAAGCTTCATTTCTTAAAATCCTTAAATCATAGACCCTAGTTAGGAATTTAAGGTCAAAATAAAAATACATTGATAAAAATATATACTTCAGGGGAAATAACCAAGGGCCAAGCAATAGTTTAAAGATATCAGCTTTCTTGTTCTGTGTTAGATCAGTATTTCTGTTGGCTACAGCTGAGTTGATAGAAGATTCATATAACAAGCAGACAACCATCTAATCTAATTGCACCAGCCATAGGAAACTGCAGTATGATATGTTTATATTTCATTGTTTGCTGAGGAAGCTTGACCTTACTAAGGAGGTTGCTAAGCGTTGTTTCACGGTGTATGTATGAAATTGCCATATGCGTGAGAAATTGCTACAGGTATTCATTCCGTAGAGAGTACTATAGCTTTCTGTTCTTTTTCAGGCAACCAAAATAACACTGCCTACCCCAGAGAATGCTTTTCTTCCAATCCTTGCAACAAAGGCATTTGAGAGATGAATCAGGATTTAATGTCAATAAATGGAACTAGCTTAAGCCTTGAGAATTTAGAGAGCAGAGAAGATGGAAGACTTTACTATTTTATTTTTTGTTTGTTTGTTTCAAATTAGCACATAAAGACAACAGGAAGAGAAGAGGGCTGGCTTCTAAGTCTGAGTCTCTACTATTAGCGCCAACCTAATAGAAAGCAGCTATGGGTAGTGGAAAGTGCAATAGACCTAGAGTCAAAATCTAGGCCCAAGTTCCAGTTTGGCCATTTAACCATTGGTCTTCCTGGAAAGATTCACATAACCCCTCTGGGCCAGTTTTCTTGACATCAAACGAAACAGATAAGGCTTCCTTCATGCAATCAAGGTTTTTTGCAACTGCCAAGTATTCTAGGAGCTTCTTAACGTGTAAAACTTGCTCCACATTCCAAATCTCTATTTTTGACATTCCCATTTCTGTTAGTAATATAAATATGTCCCTCAGTCAAAACATCTGTAATCACTACTGTTGTGTATGGTATCAGTTGGTGCAGGATACCGATTATTTACCCAAACTAAATAAACTAAAGTTTACTTTCTAAGTTTTTATCTACACAAATATTTTGAGGTGAAACAAAACTAGCTCGTCATAAGGCAATTATGTTTTCATTTCTTTGTTGCCAATTATTCACTGAGGACTTGTAAGTCCAAAACACTGTGCTATGCACTCTGGGAAACTGGATAAGGCTATGAATAAGAGTCTCTTCTGGCGTCCTATGATCTTGCAGCCTAGTGAAATGTCCAGATGTGTCCATAACTAGCCTGATAGAAATCATATCTCTTAGAAGAACTATTAGATGACTCTAACCTGGAGGCTTCAATGCTCATTAGTATTCACTCCAGAAAGGGCGTTTGCTTTTCCATGTGTGCCTTTTTCAAAGGGCATTTCATGTCCAAATTTTACATCACATCAGTCTGGGTAAAAAAGCACAGCCTCTTAAGCACACGTGCACACACACACACACACACACACACACCAGTGATTTTAACAAGTATTTCTTGAGTTCAGTAATTTTATTGAATATCTGAGAGGGGTCACAAGTACGACCATTTTATACAATCACAGCCCACTCCTCAAATTCCTGTCCTTGTCACATGAATAGCAGTCCCAGGACAATTCTTGATATATGGACCACACTTCAAACACTTCACCAAAGTACTTTTTTTTTTTTTTTCAAAAAAGTAACAGATTTCTTCTAAAGATTTCTGGTGAATAAAATTTTCACCTTATTCCATAAGCTTTTATGAATTGTAAGTTTGTATTATATAACAAAAGCTTTTTTCCACCTACATGTTTCTCCTTCCTCTATTATGTGTTTTTCCCCTTAGCAGTGCAGCAATGAGCTAGTGACATATATAAAACGAATAGCCAGCAATTAGCTCTTTGAGAGCTGTATGCAAAATGGTGATCTTAATGAAAGAAGAGGAAAGCCTTAGCAAATTTCTCAGACTATTAGGGCACCGTTGAGGACAATTCTGAAACAGTGTCTCTATGCATTCAGCAAAATGAGCCATAGCACACCACAGTGCAGTGGGTCATTGACAATCCCTTCATGTTGAAAGAAAAAATAAAATAAGAAGATTAACTGGGCTGCCATTTATTCATTTTTTTGCACATATGGCTTATGGCCTACATAAAAATCTCTAACTAGTCAGTATCTTTCTCTGTATAGAAAAAGCAACAACTCCTTTTATTCCTCCTCAAGTTTGCAGTCTTCAGGCCAAGTAGGGTGTCTTTAAAATAATGATGGCTTTTTAGCACCTGCAGGGTTCCTAGTCCTAGACTGGCTGTAGATGTCACATTCTATCTATGTTAATTAAAATGATATAACATGATTTTAGGTATATTTTTATACATACTAACAGTATGTATAAAATTGTTCCCATTTTTCAAGCTATTTTATGGTAAATAATTGTTGTGCTTTGAAAGGGCAAAATTTGAAGTGGACCATATTATAATATATTTGAAAACAATCCTGTGAGAAAGACACAACTATTTCCCCCTCTGAAAGGGTAGTTATATTATATTCCAAAGAGATTATTTCCTAGGTGTCTAAATGCTTGCTATTTTCATTTTTGTGACATCTATGTTCTAATGGCTATTTATTCTATAGCCATTATCAAGTATGGAAGTATCAGGAAAGAAACTTCTAAGGCCTTGGTATTTTGAGAGATACTCTTAACTGTGGGACATAAACGTTTTCACTTGACAGAGAGTAATAGATGAAAGTAAAGTATAAGAATAGTAATTTTGGCCTTTGATATGAAATTTTTTTTATAAACCAGTCTCTACAATTATTGGGTTATAGTAATTACTAAGAAAATAATGTGGTCAATGTATCAACAAAAAAGTATTTCTCTTATTGAGTGAAGAAAACTTTACATTCCACAATAATCTGAAAACATATAGGCTCTACTCAAAGCACTCAAAACCTAAGAAATTGAGGAAGTTATATTGAATAGTCAGTCCCAGAATTTGTGTTTCTATGAACAGCAGATAGTTGTTTCTTGCTTTTTCAAAATTTATGAAAATTTACAAGCTCTGCCTTTTAATTAGTATTTAGACAATTTACTTTTAATCTAATTATCAGTGGAGTTGGGTTTCAAACCCAGCATCTTGCTGTTCATTCGTTAATTTGTCCTATCTGTTCTGCGTTCCTTTGTTCCTCTTTTCTTTCCTTCTTTTTGAATGAGCATTTTTTATTATTGTACTTTATCTACACCAATAATTTAATAGCTATACTTTGTTTTATTTTTTACCAATTGTCTTAGTCCACTTGGGCTGCTGTTAACAAACTACCATAGACTGGGTAGCTTATAAACAACAGGAATTTAGTTCTCACAGTTCTGGAGGCTGAGAAGTCTAAGATTAAGGCACCAGCAGATTTGGTGTATGGTGAGGGCCTGCTTCCTCGTTTATAGATAGGTCTTCTCACTGTGTTTTCATAGGGTAGAAGTGATGAGCCATTTCTCCTGGGCCTCTCTTAGAAGGACACTAATCTCATTCATGAAGGCTCTGCCCCCATGAACTATCACCTCCCAAAGGCCTTATCTCCTAATTCCATCATCTTGGGAGTTAAGATTTTAACATATGAATTTTAGCAGGACACAAAATTCACACCATAGCAATGGTTGCTCTAGCGTTCACAGCAGACACGTCTTTAACTTACCAGTTTACATTCAAGTAATATTATACCACTCCATGTATAGTTAAGAGTCTCCTGTCCTGGGTCTAATTATTGTTGCACATTTAAATTAAACGTGTTATAAACTTCACAATACATTGATATTGTTTTTGCTTTAAATAGCCTATTAGGATTTGAAGAGATTAAAACTGAGAAAATTGTATTTATATTTACCTATGTATTTATCATTTCTGATGCTCTTAATTCCTTTGTGTAGATTCAACTTTCTATCTGGTATGATTCTCTTTCTGACAGAGAACTTATTTTAACATTACCATATAGATCTGATAATGAATTCTCTCACCTTTTGCTGTTCTGAAATAAGTCTTTATTTCATCTTCATTTTTGAAAGATTTTTTTTTCCTGGTACAGAATTTCACACGAACAGTGCTTTTTTTTTCTCTCTCTCTTTAGCACTTTAAAGATGTCATTCATTGTCTTAGTTTTCTGATGAGCAGTCTACCGTCATTCATTCTTATCTTTCTTTCTCTGTATATATGTCTTTCTCTGGTTACTTTTAAGATTTTACTTTCTGTTTTGCTGTTTTTCATCAATTTGATTATATTGTTCCTTGGTGTGGTTGACTTCATGTTTATCCTGCCTGGGGTTTGATGAAATTCTTGGCTTTGTGTGTTTATCGTTTTATTCCAATTAAAAAAAAATTATCCATTATTTTTTCAAATATTTTTCTGCCCTTCTCCTGCTTTGGGGATTCTTATTGTATGTATTTGATCACTTAATAGCATTAGATTCTTGATATTTTGCCCACAAATTTTAGGCTTCTACCTGTTCAAACTCTGATCTCTGTCTCCTCAACCTGCTGAAATCATTGCGCTCTGTTTTGGTTCCCTTCTCTGAGCCTTGGCCTGGACACTACTTCCAGGCAATAATCTGGGACTACTGGAAGGTGAACCTAGCTTGCTCCCCTTCCCTTAGGCATTACAGTCCTTTGCCTTGAAAACTGTTGTATTTTATTTTTTTTTCTGGTTTTCTAGTTATTTATAGCAGGACAGCAATTAATTCTTCACAGTTAGAAGCAGAAGTTTCTCCTGCTTTACTTTTAATCAATTCAAAAATTTAAAAAATAACTGATCTTTTCAAAATACAAATAGGAATATATGATCTTGTGAGCAAATCTATTGCATTTAGGATAACATCCCCAATCCTTTTCCAGGCACAGAGGCCCTGCATGATCTGGTCCTGCCTTTCCTTTGTAAATGCATCTTTTACTACTCTTTCCTCCATTCAAACCCTCCAATGATACTGGCTAAATCCTTTTATTCCTTGGACCTCCCATGCATGCTCTTGTCTCTGCCTGGAATGCTTCCCCCATTTTCTCTTAGGGACCTGTTACTCATCTTTTAGACATAGGCTTGAATGCCACTTACTCAGAGTGATTTTTTACCCCCTGAACCCTTCCCATGTAAACAAAATAGGTTTCCCTGTTATATTCTGCCATAGCATCCTGTAGATTTCATTTACAAATACTGAACCTAATTACTAGTTACGTTTTCTTTGTAAGCTTATTTTTAATTGTTCATCTGCCTGGTAGATGATAAGCTCCAAAATTGTATCTATTTTGTACGTTCTTGTATTCCTAGGCTCTGGCAGATAGTAGACATTCAACAAATGTCTGTTGACTAATTGTTGTGTAAACTTGGTAATGGAGCACTGCATTGTTGCTTGGATTCCATGCTCTGCATCATTACACAGTGCAGGGCACAGAACGCAAGCAACAAGAATCATTATAAGAAAACATACAATTATAAGAAAATATCTAAATGTCACAGCTTCTTTATTTCTGTATTTTTAGTGCCACATGAAGTTTGGTGTGAGGGGTAAAAGCAAAAGGCAATGTCATTTCCTGAGTGTTTTTGTGCTTGTGACTATTAGTTGTTACAATCTTTTAAAACACATAGCACAGAAGATGTTTCATTTTCCTATTGCTTTTTAGTTACTACAAAACATTCTGATTGCTGATTTTGAGAAATGCACAACAGTTTTCCACATGCCTCTTAGTCTCCTTTGTTGGTTCATATCCTTCCTCCCATCCTTTTCAGTATGGATTTAAGATTTTAGCCTTGGCTCTTTGGCTCTCTGCCGTTCTTGTTAGAACTCTTTCTTTAGCCATTCTTACCCTTGCCTGTAGATTGTCTTTCAAACGTATGTTTTTAATCCTGATGTTTCCTCTGGATTCCAGACCCATGTATCCAACGTCAACATGACACATGACACTTTCATCTGGAGATCTCACCTATGTCCAGAAATAAATTAATCATCAGTCTTCCAAACTCATTCCATGACTTCTGTTTCTTTTGCCAGTGGCTGGCACAACCATTTGATTAGACATAGTTATTTAGTCCATAAACATAAACATCATCATGAACTTCTCTTTCCCCTCCCCATAAACTGTGGTTAAATTCTGTATTAGTCTGTTTTCACACTGCTGATAAAGACATATCTGAGACTGGGTAATTTACAAAAGAAAGAAGTTTATTTGGACTTACAGTTCCATGTGGCTGTAGAAGCCTCACGATCATGGCAGAAGGCAAGGAGGACCAAGTCACATCTTACATGGATGGTGGCAGGCAAAGAGAGCTTGTGCAGAGAGACTCTCATTTTTAAAACCATCAGATCTCGTGAGTCCCATTTACTATTATGAAAACAGCAGGGGAAAAACCTGTCCCCATGATTCTATTGTCTCCCACCACGTTCCTCCCATAACACATGGGAATTATAGGAGCTACAAGATGAGATTAGAGTGGGGACACAGAGCCAAATCATATCGTTTTGGTCCTTCCCAAATCTCATAGCTTCACATTTCAAAACCAATCATGCTCTCCCAACAGTTCCCCAAGGTCTCAACTCGTTTCAACTCAAAAGTTCCACAGTCCAAAGTCTCATCTTGGCGACAAGGCAAATCCCTTCTGCCTATGAGCCTGTAAAATCAAAAGCAAGTAAGTTACTTCCTAGATACAATGGGGGTACAGGCATTGGATAAATACAGTCATTCCAAATGGGAGAAATTGGCCAAAACAAAGGGGCTACAGGCCCCATGCAAGTCCAAAATCCAATAGGGTAGTCAAATTTTAAAGCTCCAAAACTATCTCCTTTGACTCCATGTCTCACATCCAGGTCATGCTGATGCAAGAGGTGGGTTCCCATGGTCTTAGGCAGCTCTGCCCCTGTGGCTTTTCAGGGTACAGCCTTCTTCCTGGCTGATTTCATGGGCTGGTGTCGAGTGTCTGCAGCTTTTTCAGGCACACAGTGCAAGCTGTTGGTGGACCTATCATTCTGGGGTCTGGAGGATGGTGGCCCACTTCTCACAGCTCCACTAGATGGTGCCCCAGTAAGGACTCTGTGTGGGGACTCCAATCCTACATTTCCCTTTCACACTGCTCTAGCAGAGGTTCTCCATGAGGGCCCCACCCATGCAGCAAACTTCTGCCTGTGCATCCAGGCATTTCCATACATCTTTGAAATCTAGGCGGAGATTCCCAAGCCCCAGTTCTTGACTTCTGTGCACTGGCAGGCTCAACACCATTTGTATGCTCAGAGGTTTGGGGCTTGCATCCTCTGAAGCTACAGTCTGAACTCTACATTGGCCCCTTTCAGCCATGGTGAAAGCAGCTGGGACACAGAGCAACAAGTCCCTAGGCTGCACACAGCAGGGAGACCCTGGGTGTGGCCCATGAAACAACTTTTTCATCCTAGGCCTCTGGGCCTGTGATAAGAGGGGCTGCCGTGAAGACTTCTGACATGCCCTGGTGACATTTTTCCCATTGTCTTGGGGATTAACATTCAGCTCCTCATTACTTATGGTAATTTCTGCAGCTGGCTTGGATTCTACTCAGAAAATGGAATGTTCTTTTCTATTGCATTGTCAGGCTGCACATTTTCTGAACTTTTATGCTCTGCTTCCCTTATGAAACTGAATGCCTTTAACAGCACCCAAGTCACGTCTTGAATACTTTCCTGCTTATAAATTTCTTCCACCAGGTACCCTAAATCATCACTCTCAAGTTCAAAGTTCCATAAATCTCTAGGCCAGGGACAAAATGCCACCAGTCTCTTTGCTAAAACATAGCAAGAGTCACCTTTACTCTAGTTCCCAACAAGTTCCTCATTTCCATCTGAGACCACTTCAGCCTGGATGTTATTGTTCATATCACTATCAGCATTTTTGTCAGAGCCATTCAACAAATCTCTAGGAAGTTCCAAACTGTCCCACATTTTCCTGCTTCCTCTGAGCCCTCTAAACTGTTTCAACCTCTGCCTGTTACCCAATTCCAAAGTTGCTTTCACATTTTTGGGTATCTTTTCAGCAGCGCCCCACTCTACTGATATCAATTTACTGTATTAGTCTGTTTTCACACTTGTGATAAAGACATACCTGAGACTGGGCAATTTACAAAACACGGAGGTTTGATTAGACTTAGTTCCACATGGCTGAGGAAGGCTCACAATCATAGCAGAAGATAAGGAAGAGCAAGTCACATCCTACATGGATGGCAGCAGGCAAAGAGAACTTGTGCAGAGAAACTCCCATTTTTAAACCCATCAGATATCATCAGTTCCACTCACTATCATGAGAACAGCATGGGAAAGACCTGTCCCCATGATTCAGTCATCTCCCACCAGGTCCCTCCCACAACACGTGGGAATTATGGGAGCTGCAAGGTGAGATTTGGGTGGGGACACACAGCCAAACTATATCAAATTATGTCACTTTTACCCGTCAAATATCATTTGTGTTTATGTATTTCTCCCCATGTCCATTGGCATTTCCTTATCCAAGATATAATCATCTCTCACCTGGAATACTCTTCCACTCCCCTGACTGGTCTCTTTGCATCATCCTTATTTCCTTCTCGTCATTCTCCACACTGCAGCCAGAATAGTCTTTGAAAGAAATACAATTTTTTTCATGCTTAGAACTCTTCAATGGCTTCCCACTGATGTCACAGTAAAGATAAAAATTCTAGCCTACAAGGCCCCACATAAAGTCTTCTTACTATTGTCTCTGCCTTTTCTCTTCCACTGTCATTTTGGTTCTTTTTCTTCTTTTCAATTATGCTAGACTTTTATTAGATCCTTTAATATGCATGCTTTCTCCTTCCTCATAGGCTTCACATGTGCTGTTCCCTCTGCCTTGAGCACTCATCCTTCTAACCTTTTGCCTATTTAACTCCTGCCTGTCTTTCCACACTTACTGCAAGCCTTCCTTGACTCACAAAGTCAAGTTTACTTGCTTTACACATTTATAGCACTTAAAGCCTCTTTTTAATGACACCTAAACACAACTTTAATTCAACAATTTACTGTATAAATAGTTGGTTATGTCCTTCTCTTAAGCTCCATGAGAGCAGAGCCTGTGTCTCTCTTATTTCTTACTAACTCTGGTGCCTAGCATAGTGTTTTTAAGAATGTAGATACTCTGTAGATATTTTTGGATTAAAAGAATCTTTGAAAGGTTTGCTGGTGCATCTCTCTCTTCACAAGAGGAAAAGATATGTGTGTGTGTGTGTGTGTGTGTGTGTGTGTGTGTATGTGGATATGTATGTATGTATGTATGTATGTATATATGTGTATATATAAAGCCCAAGGTGTTATAACAATTCAAATTTGATCTTGACCAAGTCAGTGGTCGGGAAGAATATGATTTAGGAAGGAGTAGTGGAGATCAAGGACAATTAGTTAAAACATGGACATTTTTAGCACAGGATGTTTTTGGCAACTCTATGAATTTAGGTTAAATGCAAGCAGGGTGAGAGAGTAATGACTCAAGATCTAGCTCTGGAAGAAAAAAAACTGATAGAAAAATGGTGACAAAAATAGGGTTCCCTTTTGATTGCTGGGCTCCATTGTCCGTATGCAAAATGGATAGTATTAGGGATTGAACATAAGGAATACAGTAAGGCAACAGCCAAGGGAAGAAAAGCAAGACTGGCCACATATGGTGGAAAGCTAGGGAGAATATAGCTTTCACTTCATGTGGACTGCCTGGGACTGTATTTATCCCTAGCCATATGGCTTTTTGGCATAGAGGAACAGAGTATTCTCAGAATTATCAGTGATTTCTTAAAACTGTGCCATTGGACCTAGGTAACATTAGCCCAAAGACTTGGCTAGAGTGAAATTTGTGGATAACAGATCTATTGTGGGCTATTCTGTGGAGGTCAGGACATGCAAAGAGTGTCTATGGTAGAGAGAAAGGAAGTTGTACAACCTGAAAATTTTATAATCCTGTTAGCAAATATTTATTGAGCACCTCACATTGTGAAGTACTAGTGATTCAGTAAAATTCTAGACAGTCATAAATAAATATATGAGATCCCAGATAATAGAAAAACTGGTATCAAATCTTATAAATAATATAATACTACAAATTCACAAATTAATTTTATTTATAACAAGGATACTAGCAAAAGTTTCTTATGCTGGTCCTGTGGTTGGCTCAAGAATTATAGGTGTAAATGGTGACTTGTAAGAGAGGAAGAAGAAGACAGAATAGCAAACTCTAAAATATGCTTGTTTATGGATATGTTAAGTATTTGAACTATGAATATACAAGGGTCATTTATCTTTGAGGGATATATTCCAAGACCCCAAGTGGATGCCTGAAATCATAGCAAGTACCAAAACCTATATATACTCTATTTTTTCTATATACACCTATGATAAAGTTTAATTCATAAATTAGGCACAGTAAGAGATTAACAATAGCTAATAATTAAATAGGACAATTGTAATAACATAGCATAATAAAAGTTATGTGAATATGGCTTCTCTTCCTCAAAATACCATATTGTACTATACTCACCCTTCTTCTTGTGATGGTGTGAGATAATAAAATGGCTATACGATTACATAAAATGAGGCAAAGGATGTTGGTATTGTGTTGTAGCATTAGGCTACTATTGACCTTCTGATGGTATGTCAGAGGGAAGATCATCTGCTTTGGGTGATCCTGGATCATTGAGCCATGGCAGTATTAATGGCTGGATGTCAGGAGCAGATGATGATGATGACTAATGAGTGGGTTGCATAGATAGCATGGAGATGCTGGACAAAGGGATGATTCACCTTCTGGGCAAGAAGGAGCAGGGCAGCATGAGGTTTTATCACACTACTCAGAACAGTATACAATTTAAAACGGATGACTTGTTTATTTCTGAAACTTTCTGTTTAATATTTTTTAAACTCAGCTGATGACAGGTAACTGAAATTACAGAAAGCAAAACTGTGGATGAGAGAGGACTGCTATATGCATGTTGATACCAGAGAAGAAATTTTGGAAATACACCTCCTGTTCGTGGTCTGCCTGATGGAGACCTGTATTGTAGTTATAGGAAAGAAATTTTACTCCAAATGCAAATTTTATTTAATAAAGTGTAACTTCCTGGTCCGCTGTATTGAGAAGGATTCTGAGGTTCGATCTAGGCTCAATGCATAGAGTGATATGATTAAAATGGTTGAAATCGGCCCAGGATGTAGTTATAGAAGCACTTGGTAACAAATTGTTCCTCCTTGTTCTATGTTGTGATGGAACTTATCTCCCCCCACCAAATCACTGAAATCCATTCTTTTATTTATTCAACAACAAAAGTTTTGAATACTTAGATGTGCCTGGCACTGTGTTATACGCTGGAGATACAAAGATTAAAAAAGATATATTCCTTGCATTTAAAGATGATTAGAAATAACAATGTTATTATATTTAAGAAAATAATACTATGTCTCTGCATGAACAGTATTGTGAAGTGCTATATTTTCTTCCTGTTTTTTCCTCATCAAATTCTACTGAATAAAATCTGCTTGGTTTAATTAGATACTAAAAGTAGGCTGAAAACTGTCATTCTCAACTCATTTGGAGTTCAAGATGAAAGGTCTTACAAAATTTATAAATCATAGAGAATTGTCATTCAACAGAGAACATTGTTATCTATGGATAACACTGAACTAACAGTGGTATTTTGGCACATTTTCTAAACCTCCATGGCAAAACAACAACAACAAAATATCATTGTGCTGTGACAGCTGTTAAGAATAAAGATGGAAAAATGATTCCAGAAAACAGAAGTCCTATTAAAAGTGTATCTGTGCATATAGAACAATCTGTCCCTATATATATTTTCCTCTCCTTCTCTCTATTACCATTATCCCCAGCCCCTGATCCAGGCATACTAGAGTTTATTTTTCACTGAGGATCATGGTTTTGTTCTCTCTGTATGTGGTTATTTGGCTCTGTTATGGGTTGACGATTGTGAAATAAAGAATCCCTCAATTTCCCCTTTCGTGGCTGTTTATTCCTTTCCCTATCTCCAATATATCAAATAGTTGGTACTTCATGCTCTTTCAACTTGCACACTATTTTTTCTCTTTATATACTATCTGGGCTGAAGTATTGATATTGTTTTGCTTCTGACCTTTACAGGGGGAAACGTAATTATGCATTCTCCAAAGGCAGGTGAAAATATGTGAAGATTACATAACCTTCAGACGTCTCTTGAAGGTTGGAGAATTGACTAGTACATTGACACTAGACAAATTTGCATAGCCTACTTCATGGGGCATATTTAGCTTTTCCTGCCTCATTGGACTTGAGACCACTTTCTTCCTTCTCAACTCTCTAAATATGCTTAAATTGATACATTGAAATGAGTAGGGAATGATGAATACTGTTTTTTATCTAATCTGCTCTCTAGTCCCAAGGACCTAGATAAAACTCTGACATTGACTATGTTTCTAGCATTGAAAAATAAGCTACATCATTATGCCAGTAGTCCAGTTTGAATCCCCAAAGCTGGTAACTTCCACACTATACTTTGATCATCACGTTTTAATTTTTCCCCATGTCTTACTATGATTACACCCCATGCACTATCACTACCTCAAGAGATATGACAAAATTCTCATTCTCACTGGACTGCAAACTATTCAAGGGCAGAGACAGGGTCTCACTATTTCTTTGTGGCCCTAGTGTCACACTGTTAGCACAGAGCAGCTGCTCAAGAAATTTTGGGTGAATGAATGAAAACAATACAAATCTATTTTCATTTAAAATGTAAATAAATGTAATAAGCACGATTTCTACAAACTCCCTCCCCCAAAACAAAGCAAAAAATCAGTTATACCAGTTTGTCACCAACTGTTGCGAACCGTTTTGAAGCTTGTGACTTTATATGTGGCCATTAGATTCTATATTCCACCCAATTTCTACGTTTCCTTTTCTCAGCTCCCCTGCCACACACCATTATGGCATATTATAAAGGCTGATAAGGAAAGAGGCTGGATCTTTCTTTATTCAAAAGACAGTTCTAATTCTAGACAAAAGATATGATCTCCTAGAAACACGGGTTTATTTAAGATGACTTCACTTGAGTTGTTACCACATGGGTCTTCTTCATTCAATGAACCCTTAGTCTTTTGTTGGGCGTAGAGATTGGCTTCTTTTTTTTTTTTTATCACAAATGAAAAGATGCGATAGTATATGTTGGAACCCATGACTTGCCTTATAAATAGGCATGGCAGGTAATTAATTGCATGAATAATTCAGAGATGGCATAATTATGGCCAAGTCTATCCTTTTCTTTACCTCCTTTGTCTGCCATCCATCATCTGATGCCACAATTTCTGCAAGAAATTTGTGCGTTATATTTCTCTGCTTTGGGACATCTTTTAAAATGTAGTTAATACAAATATGGGCAATTTCACTCTGAAATGTGTAACATATATAACATATACTCTCTACAATTCACACTATAGTATTAAAGACATCTGGTAAGAGGATTTAAAAGTAAGACACATTATATCTGAATTATTGGAATAAGAATAGGTTAATTTTGAGAGCATTGAGAGGTAGGAACAGGTGAAAAATGTGAGCTGAGGAATCCTGGAAAATGTATGCTTGCGTGTATTGCAAGTATATATGTATGTATGTATGTCATGTAGGATGTTAATTGAAGTGGCAAAAGCTACTAGACAATCAAGAGAATAAGCTCTGAAACAACCTTGGGCCGAAGCTGCCTTGGGCATGATTCTTAAAGAGGCATTGGGAGACTCCTGCCCTACATAATTATCAATGACCATCTATAGTAGCATTGTGTTTTGGGAAGTGATACCATTGGGTATATTTTGAGGTGCAAATGTTTGCTTCATAGTTCAGGCTATTTCCTGAAATATCAATAATTTTAAAAATAATTATTCTAAATTATTTTAAATAATAAACAATTAAATATATTTGTATTATTTTCATGTATTCAACCAAAACTCTCTAAATATTATTCTCTTTACTATCTGGACTGAAGTATTGTAGGGCCATTTTCTGGCCCTTTCTCTGTTGCCTTTCTCTCTTTTTGAACACTCACTCTGTTCTAACAGGGTAGCACTAGAAACGACAAGACCCTGTCTCTTCTGAATCAATCACCTTTCTTTTTTAAAAAAAATTAGATTCAAGGAGTACACGTGCAGGTTTGTTACATGGATATATTGACTAATTCTGGGGTTCAGGCCTCTATTGAACTCATTACCCAATACATTCTGTAGGTGTACTCACCCAGAAAACACATACCCAGTTATATATTCCGGGTACTAAACAATAGGCTATGTGAGAAGGACTCATGGACTTCCTACAGTGAACATAGGACCCAACAGGTTATTTATCAAACCTTGCCGCCATCTTTTAGAGTCTCCAGTGTCTATTGTTCCCATCTTTATGTCCATGTGGACTCATTGTTAAGCGTCCATTTATAAGCAAAGATGTGGTATTTTGTGCGTTTATTCACTTAGGATAATGGCCTCCAGCTGCATCCGTGTTGCTGCAAAGGATGTGATTTCATTCTTTCTTACGGATGCATGGTTGAATCAATCACCTTTTATTTTCATCCACCTATTTTATTTTCATATAGCACCATCTTTCAGAACTTCTTTGGTCTGTAAGGAAAGGCATTAACATTCAACAAGTACCTATTAAGTGACAGTACCTGTGTAGTGAACATTATTATTATTATACTTTAAGTTCTGGGATACATGTGCAAAACGTGCAGGTTTGTTACATAGGTATACATGTGCCATGGTGGTTTGCTGCACCCATCAACCCATCATCTACATTAGGTATTTCTCCTAATGCTATCCCTCCCCTAGCCCCCAGCCCCCGACAGGCCCCAGTGTGTGATGTTCCCCTCCCTGTGTCCATGTGTTCTCACTGTTCAACTCCCACTTATGAGTGAGAACATGCGGTGTTTGGTTTTCTGTTCCTGTGTTAGTTTGCTGAGAATGATGGTTTCCAGCTTCATCCATGTCCCTGCAAAAGACATGAACTCATTCTTTTTTATGGCTGCATTCCATGGTATATATGTGCCACATTTTCTTTATCTAGTCTATCATTGATGGGCATTTGGGTTGGTTCCAAGTCTTCGCTGTTGTGAATAGTGCTGCAATAAACATATGTGTGCATGTGTCTTTATAGTAGAATGAGTTGTAATCCTTTGGGTATATACCCAGTAATAGGATTGCTGGGTCAAATTGGTATTTCTGATTCTAGATTCTTGAGGAATCACCACACTGTCTTCCACAATGGTTGAACTAATTTACACTCCCACCAACAGTGTAAAAACATTCTTATTTCTCCACATCCTCTCTAGCATCTGTGTTTCCTGACTTTTTAATGATCACCATTCTATCCAGTGTGAAATGGTATCTCATTGTGGTTTTAATTTGCATTTCTCTAATGACCAGCGACGATGAGCTTTTTTTCATATGTTTGTAGGCCACATAAATGTCTTTTTCTGAGAAGTGTCTGTTCATATCCTTCACCCACTTTTTGATGGGGTTATTTGTTGTTTTTCTTCTAAATTTGTTTAAGTTTCTTGTAGATTCTGGATATTAGCCCTTTGTCAGATGGATAGATTGCAAAAATTTTCTCCCATTCTGTAGGTTGCGTGTTCACGCTGATGATAGTTTCTTTTGCTGTGCAGAAACTCTTTAGTTTGATTAGATCTCATTTGTCAATTTTGGCTTTTGTTGGCATTGCTTTTGGTGTTTTAGTCATGAAGCCTTTGCCCATGCCTATGTCCTGAATGGTATTGCCTAGGTTTTCTTCTAGGATTTTTATGGTCTTAGGTATTACATTTAAGACTTTAATCCATCTTGAGTTAATTTTCGTATAAGGTATAAAGAAGGGGTCAAATTTCACTTTTCTGCATATGGCTAGCCAGTTTTCTCAACATCATTTATTAAATAGGGAATCTTTCCCCATTGCTTGTTTTTGTCAGGTTTGTCAAAGATCAGATGGTTGTAGATGTGTGGCATTATTTCTGAGACCTCTGTTCTGTTCCATTGGTCTATATATCTGTTCTGGTACCAGTACCATGCTGTTTTGGTTACTGTAGCCTTGTAGTATAGTTTGAAGTCAGGTAGCGTGATGCCTCCAGCTTTGTTCTTTTTGTTTAGGATTGTCTTGGCTATATGGGCTCTTTTTTGGTTCCATATGAAATTTGAGTTAGTTTTTTTCTAATTCTGTGAAGAAAGTCAATGGTAGCTTGATGGGGATGGCATTGAATCTATAAATTACTTTGGGCAGTATGGCCATTTTCATGATATTGATTCTTCCTATCCATGAGCATGGAATGTTCTTCCATTTGTTTGTGTCCTCTCTTGTTTCCTTGAGCAGTGGTTTGTAGTTCTCTTTGAAGAGGTCCTTCACATCCTTTGTAAGTTGGATTCCTAGGTATTTTATTCTCTTAGCAGCAATTGTGAATTGGAGTTCACTCACGATTGGACTCTCTGTTTGTCTGTTATTGGTGTATAGGAATGCTTGTGATTTTTGCACATTGATTTTGTATCCTGAGACTTTCCTGAAATTGCTTATCAGCTTAAGGAGATTTTGGGCTGAGGCGATAGGGTTTTCTAAATATACAATCATGTCATCTACAAGCAGAGACAATTTGACTTCTTCTCTTCCTATTTGAATACCCTTTATTTCTTTCTCTTGCCTGATTGCCCTGGCCAGAACTTCTAATACTATGTTGAATAGGAGTGGTAAGAGAGGGCATCCTTGTCTTGTGCCGGTTTTCAAAGGGAATGCTTCCAGCTTTTGCCCATTCAGTATGATATTGCCTGTGGGTTTGTCGTAAATAGCTCTTATTTTGAGATACGTTCCATCAATACCTAGTTTATTGAGAGTTTTTAGCATGAAGGGCTGTTGAATTTTGTTGAAGGCCTTTTCTGCATCTATTGAGATAATCGTGTGCTTTTTGTCATTGGTTCCATTTATGTGATGGTTTATGTTTATTGATTTGCATATGTTGAACCAGCCTTACATCCCAGGGATAAAGCCGACTTGATTGTTGTGGATAAGCTTTTTGATGTGCTGCCAGATTTGGTTTGCCAGTATTTTATTGAGGATTTTCACATCGATTTTCATCAGGATACTGGCCTGAAATTTTCTTTTTCTGTTGTGTCACTGCCGGGTTTTGGTATTAGGATGATGCTGGTCTCATAAAATGAGTTACAGAGGATTCCCTCTATTTCCATAGTTTGGAAGAATTTCAGAAGGAATGGTACCAGCTCTTCTTTGTACCCCTGGTAGAATTTGGCTGTGATTCTATCTGGTCTTGGGCTTTTTTTGGTTGGTAGGCTATTAATTATTGCCTCAACTTCAGAACTTGTTATTGGTCTATTAAGGGACTTAACTTCTTCTTGGTTTAGTCTTGGGAGGTTGTATGTGTCCAGGAATTTATCCATTTCTTCTGGATTTTCTACTTTATTTGTGTAGAGGTGTTTACAGTATTCTCTAACGATAGTTTGTATTTCTGTGGAATCGGTGGTGATATCCCCTCTATCATTTTTTATTGCATCTATTTAATTCTTCTTTCTTTTTTTCTTTATTAGTCTTGCTAGTGGTCTATCTATTTTGTTGATATTTTCAAAAACCAGCTCCTGGATTCATTGATTTTTTAAAGGGTTTTTTTTTTTAAATCTCTATCGCCTTCAGTTCTGCTCTGATCTTAGTTATTTCTTGTCTTCTGCTAGCTTTTGAATTTGTTTGCTCTTGCTTCTCTAGTTTGTTTAATTGTGATGTTAGGGTGTTGATTTTAGATCTTTCCTTCTTTCTCCTGTGGGCACTTGGTGCTATGAATTTCCCTCTAAACACTGCTTTAGCTGTGTCCCACAGATTTTGGTACATTTTCTCTTTGTTCTCATTGGTTTCAAAGAACTTCATTATTTCTGCCTTAATTTTGCTGTTTACCCAGTAGTCATTCAGGAGCAGGTTGTTCAGTTTTCATGTAGTTGTATGGTTTTGAGTGAGTTTCTTAATCCTGAGTTCTACTTTGATTGCACTGTGGTCTGAGAGATGGTTTGTTATGATTTCCATTCTTTTGCATTTGCTGAGGAGTGATTTACTTCCAATTATGTGGTCAATTTTAGAATAAGTGCAATGTAGTGCTGTGAAGAATGTATATTCTGTTGATTTGGGGTGGAGAGTTCTGCAGATGTATTTTAGGTCCACTTGGTCCAGAGCTGTGTTCAAGTCCTGAATATCATTGTTAATTTTCTGCCTCATTGATCTGTTTAATATTGACAGTGAGGTGTTAGAGTCTCCCACGATTATTGTGTGGGGGTCTAAGTCTCTTTGTAGGTCTCTAAGAACTTGCTTTATGAATCTTATGAATCTGGGTGCTCCTGTATTGGGTGCATATATATTTAGGAGAGTGAGCTCTTCTTGTTGCATTGATCCCTTTACCAGTATGTAATGCCCTTCTTTGTCTCTTCTATTCTCTGTTTGTTGAAAGTCTGTTTTATCAGAGAGTAGGATTACAACCCTTGCTTCTTTTTGCTTTCCATTTGCTTCATAAATCTTCCTCCATTCCTTTATTTTGAGCCTGTGTGTGCCTTTGCACGTGAGATGGGTCTCCTGAATATAGCACACTAATGGGTCTTGACTCTTTATCCAATTTGCCAGTCTGTGTCTTTAAATTGGGGCATTTAACCCATTTACATTCAAGGTTAATATTGTTATGTGTGAATTTGATCCTGTCATTTTGATGCTAGCTAGTTATTTTGCCCGTTAGTTGATGTAGTGTCTTCATAATGTCAATGGTCTTTACAATTGGTATGTTTTTGCAGTAGCTGGTACTGGTTTTTCCTTTCCATATTTAGTGCTTCCTTCAGGAACTCTTGTAAGGCAGTCCTGGTGGTGACAAAACTTCTCAGCATTTGCTTGTCTGTAAAGGGTTTTATTTCTCCTTTTCTTATGAAGCTAAGTTTGGCTGGATATTAAATTCTGGTTTGAAAATTCTTTTCTTTAAGAATGTTGAGTATTTGCTCCCACTCTCTTCTGGCTGTAGGGTTTCTGCAGAGAGATCCACTGTTAGTCTGATGGGTTTACCTTTGTGGGTAACCCGACCTTTTGCTCTGGCTGCCCCTAACATTTTTTCCTTCATTTTAACCTTGTTGAATCTGATGATTATGTGTCTTTGGGTTGCTCTCCTCAAGGAGTATCTCTGTGGTGTTCTCTGTATTTCCTGAATTTGCATGTTGGCCTTTCTTGCTAGGTTGGGGACTTCTCCTGGATAATAGCCTGAAAAGTGTTTTCCAACTTGGTTCCATTCTCCTGGTCACCTTCAGATACACCAATCAAATGTAGGTTGGTCTTTTCACATAGTCCCATATTTCTTGGAGGCTTTGTTCATTCCTTTTCATTCTTTTTTCTCTAATCTTGTCTTCATGCTTTATTACATTAAGTTGATCTTCAGTCTCTGATATCCTTTCTTCTGCTTGATCAATTCAGCTATTGATACTTGTGTATGCTTCACAAAGTTCTCGTGCTGTGTTTTGCAGCTCCATCATGTCATTTATATTCTTCCCTAAAGCGGTTATTCTAGTTAGCAATTCCTCTAACTTTTTTGCAAGGTTCTTAGTTCCCTTGCATTGGGTTAGAACATGCTGCTTTAGCTCGGAGGAGTTTGTTATTACCCACCTTCTGAAGCCTACTTCTGTCAATTTGTCAAACTCATTCTCTGTCCAGTTTTGTTCCCTTGCTGGTGAGGAGTTGTGATCCTGTGGAGGAGAAGAGGCATTGTGGTATTTGTAATTTTCAGCCTTTTTGTGCTGGTTTTTCCTCATCTTTGTGGATTTATGTATCTTTGGTCTTTGATGTTGGCGAACTTCAGATGGGTTTTTGTGTGGGCATCCTTTTTGTTGATGTTAATGCTATTCTTTTCTGTTTGTTAGTTTTCCTTCTAACAGTGAAGCTCCTCTGCTGCAGGTCTGCTGGAGTTTGCTGGAGGTCTACTCCAGACCCTGTTTTCCTGGGTGTCACCAGAGGAGGCTGCAGAATAGCAAAGATTGCTACCTGTTTCTTCCTCTGGAAGCTTCATCCCAGAGGGGCACCAGCCAGATGCCAGCCAGAGCTCTCTTCTATTAGGTGTCTGTCGACCCCTGCTGGGAGGTATCTCCCAGTCAGGAGGCACAGGGGTCAGGGGCCCACTTGAGGAGGCAGTCTGTCCCTTAGCAGAGATCGAGCCCTGTGCTGGGAGATTTGCTGCTCTCTTCAGAGCCAGCAGGCAGGAACATTGAAGTCTGCTGAAGCTGCGCCCGCAGCTGCCTCTTCTCCCAGGTGCTCTGTCCCAGGGAGATGGGCATTTTATCTATAAGCCCCTGACTGGGGCTGCTGCCTTTCTTTCAGAGATGCCCTGCCCAGAGTTGGAATCTAGAGAGGCAGTCTGGCTACAGTGTCTTTGCAGTGCTGTGGTGGGCTCCACCCAGTTCGAACTTCTCAACAGCTTTGTTTACACTGTGAGAGGAAAACCTTCTTCTGAGCCCTCAGTAATGGTGGACGTCCCTCCCCCCATCAAGCTCAAGTGTCCCAGGTTGACTTCAGACTGCTGTGCTGTCAGCGAGAATTTCGAGCTAGTGGATCTTAGCTTGCTGGTCTTAATGTGTGTGGGATCCACTGAGCTAGACCACTTGGCTCCCTGGCTTCAGCACCCTTTCCAGGGGAGTAAATGGTTCTGTCTCACTGGCATTCCAGGCACCACTGGGGTATGAAAAAAACTCCTGCAGCTGAGCTGAGTGTCTGCCCAAACAGCGCCTAGTTTTCTGCTTGGAACCCAGGGCCCTGGTGGTGTGGTGGTGTAGGCACCTGAGGGAATCTCCTAATCTGTGGGTTGTGAAGACCATGGGAAAAGTGTAGTATCTGGGCCAGAATGCACCGTTCCTCTTGGGACAGTCCCTCATGGCTTCTCTCAGCTAGGGGAGGGAGTTCCCTAACCCCTTGTGCTTCACAGGTGAGGTGATGCCTCACCCTACTTCAGCTCATCCTCTGTGGGCTACACCCATTGTCTAACCAGTCCCAATGAGATGAGCAGGGTACCTCAGTTCGAAATGCAGAAATCACCTGCCTTCTGCGTTGATCTTGCTGGAAGCCACAGACCACAGCTGTTTCTATTTGGCCATCTTGCCAGCCACCTCTTGTAGTGAACATTTCAAATGTCATCTGTTTCTTAAAAAACCCCGTGAAACAGCTCCATCCCATTTTACAGAGAAGGAGACAAACTCAGGATCCTTCTTTACCCCAAAGCCATAGTGAGTGAGAGGCAGTACTGGGCCAGGCCTCTTGGACTCCCCTGTGACTATACAGAAAACAGAACATTATCTCATTTGTCCAAAATGTGTTTTTTTCAGGCTATGAGTTTTCAAACCTTATACATTTCAAAACACACACATACTATTTCTAACTATCAAAATGTTGTGTTCAACTTCCTCTCCCCTGTAACCATTCTATAGCTTTATGATTTTGTAGACTTTGGTCATCTTAACTATCAACTTTCTTCTCTCTTGGTGGGGTGCTTCATGTGTGGATCACATTTTTTAGCCCTTTCTCTGTTGCCTTTCTCTGGGCCATCTCTAACTCCACTACATTTTTCTTGAAATTTTGTCTGCTAGAATTGAAAAACAGGATACTGATGCACAGGATAATGAGTTTTGTTTTGTTTCCAGTGCCCAACCATGATGCCCAGAATACTGTTACTTTTTGGACTCAGCAGCAAATTTTTTTTGAGAACACAGAAGGTTACAGGTGATACTCAGCAGCCTCAGGTCCATCTCAAACCTCCGTGCTGCAGTATATATGTTTACAAGGGCATCTAGATGGGGAGCAGCTGGGGCCTTCTATATGACAGTCAAATGTGTTCATTCTCCTTCCCATCTCACTTCTCTAGCCCCAGCTCACACCACCCAGCCCCTCGCCCAGTGTCCTCCAGCCACATGTTGGCCTTGTTTCAGTTCCTCATAGATGCCAAGCTCCTTCCCATCATAGGATCTCTGGCCATGCTTGCCTTTTGCTGAGGCTGCCAACCATCATACAAACTCTTACTCATCCTTTAAATTCCAGATTAAATGCTGTCTTCACACCTTGTATTTATTCTTCACAGCATGTATCATGTCACATTTGCAAGCAAATAATGATTGGTATGCTGATTTGCTTAAGATCTATCATCCTGATGCATTATAAAAAACTCCATGAGGACAGAGATTCTCTTGTTCACCTATGTAGTTCCAGTGCCCAGCATGGAATTTGATATCCAGTTAGAGTTCAGTAAATGTTTGTTAAATGAGTGAATAAATTAAAGGAAGGAAATAATAAGCCTCTGGACATGGTTGTCCTCTTACCCTGGTTCCATTTCTTGCCCTAAGTAGTGAGTTTATAACCAGCCTCTTTCTCAAATGATGCAGACTTGGCATCAGCTCTGTCTTGGGCTTCCAGACTTCAGGGCTCTATAGCAAAAGCCAGTGAGTAGAATGAGGGTGGAAGCCAGGACAGAGTAGGAAATGAAGCCAGCTTCAGAGGCTCACCTTACAAGAGCAGTTGCCTTGTCTATTGCAGTATAATAGGCATGCCAAGATCAGGCATAGTTTGGACAGACAACAGCAATCAAAAAGAATCCAATTTGGCAAGCAGGGCACAGCAGTGGCAGTCCTTGCCATGAGAAGATGCTGGAAATTCAGATAAATGGCAGCATCATGGCACTGAGCCTTCTCTCTACTCACAGACATAGTCAAGTCAGAGATTTGGAGTTCTAAGAGTGGGATTCAGTCTTCAGGGTTGGCAGAAGCAAGGTAGGACCTCAGGCCAAAGCCAAGCAGGTGGGCTCAGGAAAGGGGAATGGAGCCCTGGGCAAAGCAACTAAGGCAGAAGCCCAGACTTTCACATTGATGAGCCCAACACAGGGGGTGAGGGAAAGCTGCTGACAGTGACAAGAATGCTAGAGCAACTCAAATGTTAAATGAGTGCAGGGACTCATCCCTGGCACCTGAAGCCCAAAGAGTGAATAGAAGTAAAGGTCGTACTTAAAAATGTGTAACCTTTGTGTTTGATTCCTGAAGATTCTACCTACTAGTTATGTATTCTGAGTACTAAAAAATAGGCTCTGTGAGAAGGACCCATGCACTTCCATTTCAAAGTAATTATTTTTAATTAAAATAATTTTTATTACTGTAAGAGCAGGTTTTATAAAATTACAGATTCAGGGATACATGTGCAGGTTTGTTATGTGAGTATATTGCATAATGCTGGGGTTTGGACTTTTATGGAACCCATCACCCAAATATAGTGAACATAGTACCTAATATGTTATTTTTCAACCCTTGTATCCCCATCCTTTCCTCTCCTTTCTTAGAGTCATGAATGTCTATTGTTTTCATCTTTATGTCTACATATTCCCTTTGTTTAGCTCCCACTTGTAAGTGAGAAAATGTGGTGCTTGATTTTCGGTTTCTGTGCTGATTCACTTTGGATAATGGCCTCCAGCTTCACCCACGTTGCTGCTATGGACATGATTTCATTCTTTTTAACAGCGGCTTAGTATTCCATGGTTGTGTATGTACCACATTTTCTTTATCTAACCTACTGTTGGTGAACACTTAGGTTGATTCAATAACTTTGGTATTTCGAACAGTTCTGCAATAAACATATGAGTGCAGGTATTTTTTTGTAAAAAGATCTGTAGATTGCTTATAAAAGCAGTTTTACATGCATTACAGAAAGTCAAAGAAAACATCAAAGGAAAATTTAACTAAATAAAGCAACATATTTTAATCACCACTGATATAACCGTTCTTATATTTCCTTCCAGATATACAATTTTTTTACAATAATGAGATTTTGCTTTTACATGCTTTTTGCTACCTGCTTTTTTTCTGTTAAGATTTTCCATCTTTCCATTACAACAAATGTTAAATTTAGCTAATATTCATTCTAATTCAGATTGCCCCAATTGTCCCCCAACACTGTATTTACCACATTCTGTCCAAATCAGGGTCTAATCCAGGGCCAGACCTTGCATCTGGTAGCTATGTCCCTGAAGTCTCTTCTGATTAGCACACTCCGCTTTTCCTCTGACACTGACCTATTGCCCTGGAGAATATCTCACTTTCTGGATTTGTTTAGTTCCTTTCCAGTGATTTCATTTAGTTTATTTATCTTCTTTATTTCTTATGTGTAGGTTAGATTAAATCTAAATCATTGGTGGTGGCTCCTGTTGGGTATTTTCAGCCAGAATACATACTAGCTAGGTATGCCGTATAAACTCTATTGCCTTACATCAGGAGAAACAACATCCGGTTGACCCATCATTAGTGATGCTGTGCTTGATTATGGGTCTAGGGTCTTGCTTCTTTTTAATAAGGTCTCAGGATGACACAATAGGAGCAGGACTCACATCAATGAGTTCCACTCATTGCTACCCCCTCCTCCACCTCCATCTCCTACCAGTTCTCATCCCCCTGAACAGACCTTCCAAGCAAGAAAGATAAAAGGGAATAAAGTGTGGTAAAAGGCCCAGCAATAAAACTGGAAAGTATGACTCTTTTGGCTCCTAGTCTGAAACTTCATTCTAAATTTTCTATACTAGATATAAGCAGGCAGGGTGAATGTCCAAGAACTTCTCTCACACTAGATTCCAGTCTTCCCAGTTGTTGTCAAGGTCAAAATAGTATGGCTTTGGTATCTTACGCAGACACCAGAAGGCAGCCTACATAAGATACGAATGTTCTCCTAAACAAGTTTTGAAAAAGACATAAGCTGTTACAGAACTCAGGCTCAACCATCTTGTAAACTGATCATGCCAAAATATGAACTTTGCTTTTTTTGATTCATTATGCAAAATTGAGAAAGAGGAGTCAAAACTATACTGTATGGAATTTAGCCTGGGAGATGGAGACCACCTAGATCCTGCTTTCTTTGTTTGCTTTGTTTGTTCCTTAACCAATGACAAGGTACAACGTTGGTCAAATATTTTCACCAGCCTAGTTTCAGTATTCTCAAGTGTAAAATGGGGTATATGATACAGTGTATGGTTGTTAAGAGGATTTAACTTCATCTGTGAAACACCTGCATTATAGTAACTACCAGTTCCCTTCTCCTCTCATTGGCAGGGTCTGAGATTACTGACATGCTTCCTGCTATACCCGGCACTGATTCCAAATGGGACTGGGTCTGCAGGTGAAATTTACTAGTTTATATAGCTGAGGGAGCTGGAGAAAATTGGAGTAGAGGGCTGGAGGCAGAGGCTGACCACTGTTATTATATAAGCTAAAATGTGATTAGAAGTGCATGATACAAAAAGCTATGACATGTAACCTTTTAAGATAACCATGAACCTCCAATTTTGTTGTTTTTTAAAAATGTATTCAGGACATTAAAGGCAAACTCAGTCATTTAGGGCCCAGGAACAGGAAAAAGGTAGTCCGTATTGTATCTTGACATTTTATTCATTTTATTCTACCTCTCAGGTGCCAATCCTTGCACGTACATACTATTTTAAGAAAATCAGCAAGGGATGGCTATTTTATATTTTGGGCATTTCATTTAGCTTTTTAAATGGTAAGTGTGAAACCTGTATGTCCCTAATAATGCTTACCATCCTAATGAATGTGGGTCAGCATTGCTAGTTTTAAAGGTGTGTGTGTGGTGGTGGGGAATATCCTGAAAATGTTATGAGTAATCTTTATTTTTCTCATACATTTGACATTACTGGAGGCTAGTAGTTATATTGATTACAAATGGACTCTGGAGCACACAGACCTAAGTTTGAATTCCAGCTTCCCCACTTACTAGCAGTGTGACTTTAAACAAAGATTAGACCCAAAAGTTCACGTTGCCTCTGGGAACCTTGGATTCTCATTTTTAGAAGTGAACCGATTATTGTAACTACTGCAAGGCTTGTTGTGAATATTAAATGAGATAACATAAATGAAACATGGCACCTGGTGCATAGTAAGTGTTCAAAAGTTGGTTACTATTTTAATTATCGTTATTATTATTTTTCCCAAAGGAACACAATTTACAAATGTTCGCTTTCCCTGTAATCTTTACCCCAACTCTGACTCTCAATGATTTGCTACTGTTAGTCCGATTGATGAAAAATCAATGGGGAAACCAAGCATTGTAATTTCTGCCCATGAGGTCTATAGACGGAATTCTTTTCAATAGCTCTAATTAATGAGTTGGCAAGTCTGATAAAGCACCAGAGAATGGGGTGTTCATAGAAAGCATTAGTGTTTTTGTTTAACATATGTGACACTTGAAGCATTAGGATGCTGTTATTGTTCATTATGGCACGTGCCACCTCCCCATTCCCCAAAATTACCATAATTTGTACCTTCCAAATTGAATAGAGTCATTCATAGTTATCACATGGGAGTTTCTGTTAAAGCTAAAGGCCACACATAGTGTGATTAAGGTGGGACTGCTGAATTCAAAATATATCTCTTTTCCCTAGGCTACACTGGCTATTCTGCATGTAATAAAAGGTATTTAATGCATATTAAGTTTTTCATGACTAATGTGTCTTCTGAAGTTTAAAGCAGGAACAGAAAATGAAAGTAAACAAAATGCCTCATTTCTTAGTAATGAATTTTTCAAGTCTCTACATATCACCTACATTATACAAGTCATAGATGCAAATGGAAGAATTAACAGCTTTATTTCATCATCCCCAAACCTCTTACCTCCAGCACCTTCATGAATTATTTTTTTGGTAACTTCTTAAGAATAAATGCTCATTATTGGCAGCTTTGTGTATAAAGAATTACTTCAACCAGTCCAACTGCCTTATGTTATTTTGTGTGTTAGTCTAAAGACTAAGATTTTTTAGGATAGGGAGAGATGTGTATAGAACCTCAGAGTCATCAGCCCCTACAAATATTTTTTTTGCCTTTTGTGCTTTTTCCTAGAAAAACCAGCAGATACTCCCTCTGAGGAAGAGGACTTTGGTAAGTCATAGTCTGAGTATTAAGTGCTAAGAATCTTTCATGACAGTCTATCCATTGAGAAATATGTGATTCTTTTAAAATCTAGGAATAGCGAAATATTTGTTTGGTAAAGAATAATTGCTGACTGAAACTTTTTTTGGATTCTTCTTTCAACTGTCTGGTTTCTCCTTCCTGAAAGGGTTCCCTCTTTTTGGAGTTGTAAATGAATTTCCCAGGAAAAGCATCATGCAGCTACTGATGCTTTATCACCCCAGCTCACCTGACACATCTTGTTTTCTTTCCTTCCTTTCAGCTCAGTTTGTGACTTTGACACATGAGTCTTGTTCAAATCTCTCTCTCCAATAAACACCTTCACTCTCCAGCTTTCATGACACTATGTGTATATTATTCAGTCTTCTTTTTCCGACAGCCGGCTCTCTCCTTAGTCAGCCCCATAGAGTTGATTCTTGCTACTCAAAGTGTGGTCTGTAGACCAGCAGCATGAGTAGGACCTGGGAGTTGGAAATTCGGCATCTCAAGTCCCATCCCAGACTTATTGAATCAGAATCTGCACCTTCAGAAGATTCTCAGGTGATTCATGTGCAAACAAAAATTTCAGCAGCACTGGCTTCAAGAATTTCTCTTCCTTTGTGCAATCTCATTGCCCCTGAGGTATATAAACAAGTACTTTTACTCGGTGACTTCCAACATTACTTGGATCCCCAATCTTCAAATAAAAGATTATTATATATGTGGTGAGAATGTTAAAAGTCCATTCTATTAGCAATTTTAAAATATGCAATACATTATTATTAACTGTGATCACCATAGCAAGGTGATGGATATGTTAATTAGCTTAACTTAATCTTTCTACAATGTATACATAGAGCAAAACATCCCATTGCAACCCATAAATATACACAATTATTGTTTGTCGATTAAATAAATGTATAAGAAAATATGATCATACATGTACTTTCCTGCCTCTTTTCTCAAAACCCATTTATTGACTCTCATGTACTTTAATTTTACCTACTTAGATGCTGCTGTTTGTTCTCACACTTAGATAGCATTTTACAGTTTCAAAATTCCTTCATATAGATTTTGTTACTTAATCATATATGATCATATAAGGTAGAAAGGTAGGTAATAGAAACTTTTGTAGAGGCTATTTTGTAAATTTCCATTTGTAATTTTTTAATCTCAGGGGTTGAAATAAAAAGGTAAAAAATGTATCAGCAGATGGTTTTTTCCTACCTTAAAACAAAGTAGAGGTCAAGTCTTTTTTGTGCCATCAGAAGTCTGAATCATTCTGCCTCAAAATGTATCATGGGTCAAAATAATGTTTTTTGCTCAGTATGATCTGAGTTATGTTTTTATTCATATACCTTGTCTTCTCACTTGGAATAAAGTAATTAGGCCTAAAATAAAGCCCTCATCTTTCTCACAAGGTTTATGAGATAAATAAGCTAATGAGGAAAAACACTCCACTTCTGATATAAAGTAGCCCAAGGAGAGAAGTACCACTGAGTGCTGCTTCTGCTTGAATGGACAGAAGTAAAAGAAAGAGGAAAGGTTCAATATAGGATATTGTACTATGCCATTTCCATTCTCCCAGACAAGGTATTACTGGGATAACTCTGCTGAGTCATGGCCCAGGAGGAACTGTTGGTTTTGCATCCACTAAAAGTGCATCTCAGCAGAGGGAAACACTCCCAGATCCTAAGATCTGGGGTGCACTCAGTATTCAGGGGTGAGTGGATAAACAGGCCTTGGATTTCAATTGGGTGGATGATGGCATTTTTGTCCTTTCTTTTTGGTTCATTCACTCCACATTTACACTTCTTTTTAAGAGCCTGATATTAAAGAAAGCTTAACTGTGCTAACAATGTGGGTAAGCTTGGGAGAATTGGAGTGTTATTGGTGTTAACCCATAGGACACATTCTTCAACAGCCTTGTGTTCCAAAGAAGCTGAGGCCCACCAAAGCCAGTGGCTCGTTTCACTTCCTCTTCTGTTACAGGGAAGGGTTGTCCTCATCCTTTCCAAGGCTCATAGCACCTCTATCAGCATTGCCTCTTCAAAGACTTTGCTCTTGCAATTATCCCCTCTCTCTCTTGCCTACATGTAAATATGCCTTAATACAGCCGCCTGAAATTTATTTTAAAAAAATGATCAATTAACCCTTTCATCACGCTAAAACTCAAAAGAATTGTTTATAGGCATTGACTCCACTTTTCTCCTATTCCCTCATTAACCCACTCCAACTGGAGTTGTATCTGCATTACTTCATGAAACAGTTTTTTATCATTTCCACAGACTTGTATCTTGCGCTTCCATTACAGAATTCTTTTCCTCACCTTACTCTCTCTCAGCAGCATTTAGCATGCTCAGCCACTCTACTTTTTTAAACTTTCCTCTTCTGCTTCCATGATACCACACTCTCCTGGGTTTCCTCCTGACTCTCTGATCTCTCCTTCTCTGGCCAGTCACTCACACTTAAAGTCTGGGTGTTGGAGAGCCCCCAGGATGCATTTTCTCTGACTTTTCTAGGTAATTGTATCTGATCCCATAGTTTTAAATACCATGAATGTGCTGTTAAGTCCTAGATTTACATCTCTAGCCCTGATTGCTCTTTCTTGCCCTGGACTTATTTATTTGACTTTATACCCCACCAAATCTGCTCTTGTGTCTACCTTCCTTTCTCTAATAAGGGCATCACCACTCACCATCTCCACTAAATTGCTTCATTCAAACAACTGTTATTTCTCAGTTAGATACCTACCATTACCTCCTAACTCATTTTTATCTGCAGCTATTACCCTACTCTGTTCTATTCTCCACAAAATAATCAGACAAATCTGTTTATAATTACAGTTCCTATTTTCAAAATCAAGTCGTGAAGTGAGCAAATAAATAACCAACTGCTATTTAAAATGCTCAAAGCACAATTCTAATGAGTCAATATTACTTTTTTCATTTATCACATTTTATCTAATTTATAGTACATAATTATCAAACCACAAAAGCAAATATATTAGCCTAACGTACAGTATGCCATTTTGGATATTGGCTACTTTGACCCTACCAATTTGATTCTGACATGTCAAAATCTTTATTTATAACCAAACATAAACATATATTACTTTAAAGTATACAGGATAAGGAAGAGTTTTTAACCCTTTGTAATAACATAAAACATGATTACATTGTCATATGTATACATATGTATGGGCATATGTGTATGTATACAGAGAGTCTTTTTAAATGAGGTATCAATACTTGTTTCATAATAATCCTTCAAATAACACTTCCTTAGCCAAATCAAAGAAAGTTGAGATGGCTTTCCAGCTTTTCTAGGCAAAGATCTGCATGACATGCGAGACAATGAAAACAGTGTTTAGATATTTTTCTATCTTATTCTTTGAATTTCAAATTTTATTTTAGATTCAGAGGGCACACGTGCAGGCTTGTTACAAGGGTATATTGCATGATGTGAGGGTTTGGGATAGAACTATTGAGGTAGAATCTGTCACCCAAATAGTGAGCAGAGTACCCAATAGGTTGATTTTCAACCCTTGTCCCCATCCTCACTCCCATCTTATAGTCCCTAGTGTCTATTGTTCCCATGTTTATGTCTGTATGTACCCAATGTTTAGCTCCCACTTATACGGGAAAATATGCAGTGTTTGGCTTTCTATTTCTGCATCAATTAACTTAGGATGATGGCCTCCACCTATATCCATGTTGCTTCAAAGGATATAATTTCTCTCTTTTTGTGGCTGCATAGTATTCCCTGGTGTATATGTACCACAGTTTCTTTATCCATTCCACTGTTGATGGGCACCTAGTTTGATTCCATATCTTTGCTATTGTGAATCCTGGTGCAATAAACATACAAGTGCAGGTGTCTTTTTGGTAGAACAATTTCTTTTCCTTTGGATATATACCAAGCAATGGGATTGCTAGGTTGAGCAGTAGTTCTATTTTTGCTTCTTTGAGAAATCTCCAAACTGCTTTCCACAGTGACTGAACTCATTTACATTCCTACCAACAGCATAAAGAGTTCCTTTTTCTCTGTGTACTCACCAACATCTGTTATTTTTTAACTTTTTTATAATTACCACTCTCACTGGTGTGAGATGGTATTGCTTTGTGGTTTTGATTTGCATTTCTCTGATGATGCATGATGTGAAGCATTTTTTTCATTTGTTTCTTGGCCACTTGTATATCTTCTTTTTGAAGTATCTTGTCCACCTTTTAATGGAGTTGTTTTTTACTTGTTTGGTTAAGTTCCTTATAGATTCTGGATATTAGACCTTTGTTGGGTGCATAGTTTGCTATTAATATTTTATCCCATTCTGTCAGTTGTCTCTTTACCCTGTTGATAGTTTCTCTTGCTGTGCAGAAGCTCTTTAGTTTAATTAGGTCCCACTTGTCAATTTTTTTTTTGAGATAGGTTCCCATTCTGTCCCTCAGGCTGAAGTGCAGTGGCGTGATCATGGCTCACTGCAGCTTAGACCTTCCTAGGCTCCAGTAATCCTTCCATCTTGGCCTTCTGAGTAGTTGGGACTATGTGCCATGATGCCTGGCTAATTTCTATGTTTTTTGTAGAGATGGGGGTCTCACTATGTTGCCCAGGCTGGTCTCAAACTTCCAGACTCAAGCAATCCACCCATCTTGGCCTCCCAAAGTGCTGGGATTACAGGTGTCAGCCACTGTGCCTGGCTTAATTTTTTTGTCGTTGTTGTTAAAACTGCTTTTGTGGACTTAGTTCTAAATTCTTTGCCAAGACCAATGTCTAGAAGGTTATTTCCTAGGTGGTATTCTAGTATTCTTACAGTTTGAGGTCTTACATTTAAATATTCAATCCATCACGAGTTAAGTTTTGTATATGGTGATAGGTAGGAGGTCTAGTTTCTTTCTTTTGCATATGGATAGCCAGCTACCACAGCACCATTTATTAAACAGGGAGTCCTTTCCTTATTGCTTATTATTGTTGGCTTTGTTGAAAGTCAGTTGGTTGTAGGAGTGCAGCTTTATTTCTGAGTTCTCTATTCTATTCCATTGGTCTATATGTCTGTTTTTATGCCAGTACCATGCTGTTTTGATTACTGTAGCCTTATAGTATAGTTTGAAATTGGGTAATGTGATGTCTGAAGTTGGGTAATGTGATGCCAACTTTGTTCTTTTTGTTTAGGATGCTTTGGCTATTTGGGCTCTTTTTTGGTCTTATATAAATTTTAGATTAGTTTTTTCTAATTCTGTAAAAAATGGTGTTGGTGGTTTGATAGGCATAATGTTGAATCTGTATATTGCTTTGGGCAGTATGGCCATTTAAACAATATTGATTCTTCCAATCTATGTGCAAGGAATATTTTTTCATTTTTTCATTTGATTGTGTCATCTATGATTTCTTTCAGCAGTGTTTGGTAGTTCTCCTTGTAGTTCTCTATTTTACACCATTGGTTAAATGTATTCCTAGGTATTTTGTTTTATTTTTGGCTATTGTAAATGGGACTGTATTTTTGATTTGGCTATCAGCTTGAATGTTACTTCTGTACAGAAATGCTACTAGATTTTGTACATTGATTTTGTATCCTAAAACTTTACTGAAGTCATTTATTATGTTTAGGAGTCTTTCAAGAGAGTCTTTAGAGTTTTCTTTGTATCGAGTTCTATCTTCAGTGGAGATAGACAATTTTACATATTCTTTTCCTATTTAGATCCGTTTTGTTTTGTTCTCTCACCTGATTGCACTAGCTAGGACTTCCAGTACTATACTGAATAGGAGTGGTGAGAGTGAGGATCCTTGTCTTGTTCCAGTTCCTCAAGGGAAATGCTTCCAGTTTTTGCTCTTTTAGTATGATATTGGCTACAGGTTTTTCATAAATTGCTCATTATTTTGAGGTATGCTCCTTTAATGCTTACTTTTGTTAGACATTTGAAGATTTTTTAAAAACTGAGAGTTTTTATTATGAAGGGATATTGGATTTTATCAAAAGCTTTCTTTGCATCTATTGAGATGATCATATGGTCTTTGTTTTTAATTCTGCTGATGTGGTGAGTCACATTTACTGATTCACGTATGTTGAACCAACCTTGCATCCCAGGAATAAATCCTAATTGATAGGATGAATTAGCTTATTGATGTGCTGCTTGATTTGATTTGCTCATTTTTTTTTTTTTGTTAAGGATTTTTGTGTCTAAGTTCATCAAGGATATTGGCCTGGAGTTTTCTCTGTTTCTTGTGTCTTTCCCAGATTTTGATATCAGAATGATGCTGGTTTTGTAGAATGAGTTAGGGAGGAGTCTCCTCTCCTTGATTTTTTGGAATAGTTTCAGTAAGATTGGTACCAGCTCTTCTTTATACATCTGGTAGAATTTGGCTGTGAGTTTGTCTGCTACAGGGCTTTTTTTGGTTGATACATTTTTTGTTACTGGCTCTATTTCAGAATTCATTATTGGCCTGTTCAGTGTTTCAGTTTCTTCCTGATTAAATCTTGGGAGACTATGAATTTACCCATTTCCTCTAGATTTTTTAGTTTGTGTAGATAGGTGTATTCATAATTGTCTCTGAGGATCTTTTGTATTTCTATGGGATTGGTTGTAATGTCACCATTGTCGTTGGCATTGTGCTCATTTGGATTGTCTCTCTTTTTTTCTTTTTTAATCTAGCTAGTAGTCTATTGGCATTATTTGTTTCTCCTTTCAAAGAACCAATTTTTTGTTTTGTTGATCCTTTTTAATGAATTTTGGCACCTCAATGTCAATTAGTTCTGATTTTAGTAATTTATTTTCTTCTGCCAGCTTTGGGATTAGTTTGTTCTTGTTTTTCTAGTTCCTCTAAGTGTGATATTAGATTGTTAATTTGAGATTTTTCTAACTTCTCAATATAGGTATTTAGTGCCATAAACTTTCCTCTTAACACTGCTTTTGCTGCATCCCAGAGATTTTGCTATGTTGTGTCTCTCTTTTCATTTATTTCAAAGAATTTTTTTATTTCATTAATTTTGTTGGTTACCCAAAAGTCATTCAGGAGCTTACTTTTCATGTAGTTGTGTGGTTTTGAGAAATCCTCTTGGCGATGATGTATATTTTTATTCCACTGTGGTCTGAGAATATGTCTGGTATGATTTCAGTTTTTTAAAATTTATTGAGACTTGCTTTATGGCCAAGAATGTGGTTGATCTTAGACTATTCCATATGCACATGAGAAGAATGTATATTCTGTGGTTGTTGGGTAGTATCTTGTAGAATGTCTTTTAGGTCCAGTTGGTCAAGAATTGAATTTAGTCCAGAATTTCTTTGTTAGTTTTCTGCCTCAATGATCTAACACTCTTAGTTAGGGTATTGAGGTTCTCCATTATTATTGGATGTTTAAGTCTTTCCATAGGTGTAGAAGTACCTGTTTTATGAATCTGAGTGCTCCAATGTTGAGTACATATATATTTAGGGCAAATATGTCTTTTTTGTTTAAATGAACTCTTTATCATTATGTAATACCCTTTTTTTGTCTTTTTTTCTGTTGTGAGTTTAAATCCTGTTTTATCTCATACAAGAATAGCCACTCCTGCTCTTTTTCATTTCCTGTTTATTTGATAGACCTTTTTCTATCCCAAAAGTCATTCAGGAGCAATGAGCCTATAGGTGTTGTTACACATGATATGTGTCTCTTGAAGACAGAGAAAGGTTGGGTCTTTTTTTAAAAAGAAAAATCCAATTTGCCACTCTATGCCTTTTAGTGGGGTGTTTAGGCCACTTATATTCAAGGTTAATATTGATATGTGAGGTTTTTTTTTCTTTTTTCTTTTCTTTTTTTTTTAGACGGAGTCTCACTCTGTCGCCCAACCTGGAGTGCAGTGAAGCGATCTTGGCTCACTGCAAGCTCTGCCTCCTGGGTTCATGCCATTCTCCTGCCTCAGCCTCCCAAGTTGCTGGGACCACAGGTGCCCACCACCACGCCTGGCTAATTTTTGTATTTTTAGTAGAGACAGGGTTTCACCACGTTAGCCAGGATGGTCTTGATCTCCTGACCTCGTGATCCACCTGCCTCGGCCTCCCAAAGTGCTGGGATAACAGGCGTGAGCCACCGCACCTGGACGATATGTGAGGTTTTGATCCTGTTGTGATGCTGTTAGCTGGATACTTTGTAGTCTCAATTGTGTAGTTGTTTTTTATAGGTTCTGTGGACTATGTACTTATGTGTTTTTGTGGTAGCAAGTATTATTCTTTTATTTCCACGTTTAGAACTCCTTTAAGTGTCTCTTATAAAACTGGTCTAGTAGTAATGAATTTTCTTTTTTTTTTTTAATACTCAGTTTTTTTTTGGATTTATTTATTTATTTATTTATTTTATTACACTTTAAGTTTTAGGGTACATGTGCACATTGTGCAGGTTAGTTACATATGTATACATGTGCCATGCTGGTGCGCTACACCCACTAACTCGTCATCTAGCATTAGGTATATCTCCCAATGCTATCCCTCCCCCCTCCCCCCACCCCACAACAGTCCCCAGAGTGTGATATTCCCCTTCTTGTGTCCATGTGATCTCATTGTTCAATTCCAACCTATGAGTGAGAATATGCGGCGTTTGGTTTTTTGTTCTTGCGATAGTTTACTGAGAATGATGATTTCCAATTTCGTCCATGTCCCTACAAAGGACATGAACTCATCATTTTTTATGGCTGCATAGTATTCCATGGTGTATATGTGCCACATTTTCTTAATCCAGTCTATCATTGTTGGACATTTGGGTTGGTTCCAAGTCTTTTCTATTGTGAATAATGCCGCAATAAACATATGTGTGCATGTGTCTTTATAGCAGCATGATTTATAGTCCTTTGGGTATATACCCAGTAATGGGATGGCTGGGTCAAATGGTATTTCTAGTTCTAGATCCCTGAGGAATCGCCACACTGACTTCCACAATGGTTGAACTAGTTTACAGTCCCACCAACAGTGTAAAAGTGTTCCTATTTCTCCACATCCTCTCCAGCACCTGTTGTTTCCTGACTTTTTAATGATTGCCATTCTAACTGGTGTGAGATGGTATCTCATTGTGGTTTTGATTTGCATTTCTCTGATGGCCAGTGATGATGAGCATTTTTTCATTTGTTTTTTGGCTGCATAAATGTCTTCTTTTGAGAAGTGTCTGTTCATGTCCTTTGCCCACTTTTTGATGGGGTTGTTTGTTTTTTTCTTGTAAATTTGTTGGAGTTCATTGTAGATTCTGGATATTAGCCCTTTGTCAGATGAGTAGGTTGTGAAAATTTTCTCCCATTTTGTAGGTTGCCTGTTCACTCTGACGGTAGTTTCTTTTGCTGTGCAGAAGCTCTTGAGTTTAATTAGATCCCATTTGTCAATTTTGTCTTTTGTTGCCATTGCTTTTGGTGTTTTAGACATGAAGTCCTTGCCCATGCCTATGTCCTGAATGGTAATGCCTAGGTTTTCTTCTAGGGTTTTTATGGTTTTAGGTCTAACATATAAGTCTTTAATCCATCTTGAATTGATTTTTGTATAAGGTGTAAGGAAGGGATCCAGTTTCAGCTTTCTACATATGGCTAGCCAGTTTTCCCAGTACCATTTATTAAATAGGGAATCCTTTCCCCATTGCTTGTTTTTTTCAGGTTTGTCAAAGATCAGATAGTTGTAGATATGCGGCGTTATTTCTGAGGGTTCTGTTCTGTTCCATTGATCTATATCTCTGTTTTGGTACCAGTACCATGCTGTTTTGGTTACTGTAGCCTTGTAGTATAGTTTGAAGTCAGGTAGTGTGATGCCTCCAGCTTTGTTCTTTTGGCTTAGGATTGACTTGGCGATGAGGGCTCTTTTTTGGTTCCATATGAACTTTAAAGTAGTTTTTTCCAATTCTGTGAAGAAAGTCATTGGTAGCTTGATGGGGATGGCATTGAATCTGTAAATTACCTTGGACAGTATGGCCATTTTCACGATATTGATTCTTCCTACCCATGAGCATGGAATGTTCTTCCATTTGTTTGTATCCTCTTTTAATTCCTTGAGCAGTGGTTTGTAGTTCTCCTTGAAGAGGTCCTTCACATCCCTTGTAAGTTGGATTCCTAGGTATTTTATTCTCTTTGAAGCAATTGTGAATGGGAGTTCACTCATGATTTGGCTCTCTGTTTGTCTGTTGTTGGTGTATAAGAATGCTTGTGATTTTTGTACATTGATTTTGTATCCTGAGACTTTGCTGAAGTTGCTTATCAGCTTAAGAAGATTTTGGGCTGAGACAATGGGGTTTTCTAGATATACAATCATGTCATCTGCAAACAGGGACAATTTGACTTCCTCTTTTCCTAATTGAATACCCTTTATTTCCTTCTCCTGCCTAATTGCCCTGGCCAGAACTTCCAACACTATGTTGAATAGGAGTGGTGAGAAAGAGCATCCCTGTCTTGTGCCAGTTTTCAAAGGGAATGCTTCCAGTTTTTGCCCATTCAGTATGATATTGGCTGTGGTTTGTCATAGATAGCTCTTATTATTTTGACATACGTCCCATCAATACCTAATTTATTGAGAGTTTTTAGCATGAAGGGTTGTTGAATTTTGTCAAAAGCTTTTTCTGCATCTGTTGAGATAATCATGTGGTTTTTGTCTTTGCTTCTGTTTATATGCTGGATTACATTTCTTGATTTGCGTATGTTGAACCAGCCTTGCATCCCAGGGATGAAGCCCACTTGATCATGGTGGATAAGCTTTTTGATGTGCTGCTGGATTTGTTTTGCCAGTATTTTATTGAGGATTTTTGCATCAATGTTCATCAAGGATATTGGTCTAAAATTCTCTTTTTTGGTTGTGTCTCTGCCTGGCTTTGGTATCAGAATGATGCTGGCCTCATAAAATGAGTTAGGGAGGATTCCCTCTTTTTCTATTGATTGGAATAGTTTCAGAAGGAATGGTACCAGCTCCTCCTTATACCTCTGGTAGAATTTGGCTGTGAATCCAACTGGTCCTGGACTCTTTTTGGTTGGTAAGCTATTGATTATTGCCACAATTTCAGATCCTGTTATTGGTCTATTCAGAGATTCAACTTCTTCCTGGTTTAGTCTTGGGAGAGTGTATGTGTCGAGGAATTTATCCATTTCTTCTAGATTTTCTAGTTTATTTGCGTAGAGATGTTTGTAGTATTCTCTGATGGTAGTTTGTATTTCTGTGGGATTGGTGGTGATATCCCCTTTATCATTTTTTATTGTGTCTATTTGATTCTTCTCTCTTTTCTTCTTTATTAGTCTTGCTAGCAGTCTATCAATTTTGTTGACCATTTCAAAAAACCAGTTCCTGGATTCATTAATTTTTTGAAGGGTTTTTTGTGTCTCTATTTCCTTCAGTTCTGCTCTGATTTTAGTTATTTCTTGCCTTCTGCTAGCTTTTGAATGTGTTTGCTCTTGCTTTTCTAGTTCTTTTAATTGTGATGTTAGGGTGTCAATTTTGGATCTTTCCTGCTTTCTCTCATGGGCATTTAGTGCTATAAATTTCCCTCTACACACTGCTTTGAATGCGTCCCAAAGATTCTGGTATGTTGTGTCTTTGTTCTCGTTGGTTTCAAAGAACATCTTTATTTCTGCCTTCATTTCGTTATGTACCCAGTAGTCATTCAGGAGCAGGTTGTTGAGTTTCCATGTAGTTGAGTGGTTTTCAGTGAGATTCTTAATCCTGAGTTCTAGTTTGATTGCACTGTGGTCTGAGAGATAGTTTGTTATAATCTCTGTTCTTTTACATTTGCTGAGGAAAGCTTTACTTCCAAGTATGTGGTCAATTTTGGAATAGGTGTGGGGCGGTGCTGAAAAAAATGTATATTCTGTTGATTTGGGTGGAGAGTTCTGTAGATGTCTATTAGGTCCACTTGGTGCAGAGCTGAGTTCAATTCCTGGGTATCCTTGTTGACTTTCTGTCTCGTTGATCTGTCTAATGTTGACAGTGGGGTGTTAAAATCTCCCATTATTAATGTGTGGGAGTCTAAGTCTCTTTGTAGGTCACTCACGACTTGCTTTATGAATCTGGGTGCTCCTGTATTGGGTGCATATATATTTAGGATAGTTAGCTCTTCTTGTTGAATTGATCCCTTTACCATTATGTAATGGCCTTCTTTGTCTCTTTTGATCTTTGTTGGTTTAAAGTCTGTTTTATCAGAGAGTAGGATTGCAACCTCTGCCTTTTTTTGTTTTCCATTTGCTTGGTAGATCTTCCTCCATCCTTTTATTTTGAGCCTATGTGTGTCTCTGCATGTGAGATGGGTTTCCTGAATACAGCACACTGATGGGTCTTGACTCTTTATCCAATTTGCCAGTCTGTGTCTTTTAATTGGAGCATTTAGTCCATTTACATTAAAGTTAATATTGTTATGTGTGAATTTGATCCTGTCATTATGATGTTACCTGGTTTTTTTGCTGGTTAGTTGATGCAGTTTCTTCCTAGTATCGATGGTCTTTACATTTTGGCATGATTTTGCAGTGGCTGGTACCAGTTTTTCCTTTCCATGTTTAGTGCTTCCCTCAGGAGCTCTTTTAGGGCAGGCCTGGTGGTGACAAAATCTCTCAGCATTTGCTTGTCTATAAAGTATTTTATTTCTCCTTTGCTTATGAAGCTTAGTTTGGCTGGATATGAAATTCTGGGTTGAAAATTCTTTTCTTTAAGAATTTTGAATATTGGCCCCCACTCTCTTCTGGCTTGTAGGGTTTCTGCTGAGAGATCCGCTTGTTAGTCTGTTGGGCTTCCCTTTGTGGGTAACCCAACCTTTCTCTCTGGCTGCCCTTAACATTTTTTCCTTCATTTCAACTTTGGTGAATCTGACAATTATGTGTCTTGGAGTTGCTGTTCTCGAGGAGTATCTTTGTGGCGTTCTCTGTATTTCCTGAATCTGAATGTTGGCCTGCCTTGCTAGATTGGGGAAGTTCTCCTGGATAATATCCTGCAGAGTATTTTCCAACTTGGTTCCATTCTCCCCATCACTTTCAGGTACACCAATCAGATGTAGATTTGGTCTTTTCACATAGTCCCATATTTCTTGGAGGCTTTGCTCATTTCTTTTTATTCTTTTTTCTCTAAACTTCCCTTCTTGCTTCATTTCATTCATTTCATCTTCCATTGCTGATACCCTTTCTTCCAGTTGATCGCATCGGCTCCTGAGGCTTCTGCATTCTTCACGTAGTTCTCGAGCCTTGGTTTTCAGCTCCATCAGCTCCTTTAAGCACTTCTCTGTATTGGTTATTCTAGTTATACATTCTTCTAAAATTTTTTCAAAGTTTTCAACTTCTTTGCCTTTGGTTTGAATGTCCTCCCGTAGCTCAGAGTATTTTGATCGTCAGAAGCCTTCTTCTCTCAGCTTGTCAAAGTCATTCTCCATCCAGCTTTGTTCCGTTGCTGGTGAGGAACTGCGTTCCTTTGGAGGTGGAGCGGTGCTCTGCTTTTTAGTTTCCAGTTTTTCTGTTCTGTTTCTTCCCCATCTTTGTGGTTTTATCTACTTTTGGTCTTTGATGATGGTGATGTATAGATGGGTTTTTGGTGTGGATGTCCTTTCTGTTTGTTAGTTTTCCTTCTAACAGACAGGACCCTCAGCTGCAGGTCTGTTGGAGTACCCTGCCGTGTGAGGTGTCAGTGTGCCCCTGCTGGGGGGTGCCTCCCAGTTAGGCTGCTCGGGGGTCAGGGACCCACTTGAGGAGGCAGTCTGCCCGTTCTCAGATCTCCAGCTGCGTGCTGGGAGAACTACTGCTCTCTTCAAAGCTGTCAGACAGGGACATTTAAGTCTGCAGAGGTTACTGCTGTCTTTTTGTTTGTCTGTGCCCTGCCCCCAGAGGTGGAGCCTACAGAGGCAGGCAGGCCTCCTTGAGCTGTGGTGGGCTCCACCCAGTTCGAGCTTCCAGGCTGCTTTGTTACCTAAGCAAGCCTGGGCAATGGCGGGCGCCCCTCCCCCAGCCTCGCTGCCGCCTTGCAGTTTGATTTCAGACTGCTGTGCTAGCAATCAGCGAGACTCCGTGGGCGTAGGACCCTCCGAGCCAGGTGTGGGATATAATCTCGTGGTGCGCCGTTTTTTAAGCCGGTCGGAAAAGTGCAGTATTCAGGTGGGAGTGACCCGATTTTCCAGGTGCGTCCGTCACCCGTTTCTTTGACTCGGAAAGGGAACTCCCTGACCCCTTGCGCTTCCCAAGTGAGCCAATGCCTCGCCCTGCTTCGGCTCGCGCACGGTGCGTGCACCCACTGACCTGCGCCCACTGTCTGGCACTCCCTAGTGAGATGAACCCGGTACCTCAGATGGAAATGCAGAAATCAGCCGTCTTCTGCGTCGCTCACGCTGGGAGCTGTAGACCGGAGCTGTTCCTATTCGGCCATCTTGGCTCCTCCACGATTCAGTGGTAATGAATTTTCTTAGTGATTGCTTGTTTGGAAAAAATTGTCTTTCTCCTTCTGTTATGAAAATTAGTTTGGTGAGATACAAAATACTTGGTAGCAATTTCTTTACTTCAAGAATGCTAAAAATAGGCCTCCAGGTCTAGTCTGGCTTGTAAGGTTTCTGCTGAGAAGTCCACTGTTCACCTGATGGGGTTCCCTTTGTAAGTGATATGACCCTTTTCTACAGTTGCCTTTAAGATTTCTTTTCTTGTTGACTTTGAAAATTCTGATGATTATGTGTCTTGAGGAAGGTCACCTTGTATAATGTCTCACAAAGATTCTCTGAATTTCTTGAACTTACATGTCAACTTCTTTAGCAAAATTGGGGAAATTGTTGTGGATTGTATCCTCAGATATGTTTTCCAAGTTGCTTACTCTCTCTCCTCTCTCAGACATGCCAGTGAGTCACACGTATAGTCTCTAGAGGCTTTGTCTATTTTTAAATTATTCTTTTTTATTTGTTTTTGTCTGACTGAGTTGATTTGGAAGACTGATCTTCAAGCTCTGAAATTCTTTCCTCAGCTTGGTCTAATCTGTTATGAAGACTTTCAGCTGTATTTTGAAATTTCTATAGTGAAATTTTCAATTCCAGAAGTTGAGTTTGGTTCTTACCTAAAATGTCTCTGTTGTCTTTCGATACTTGGATCATTTTTTGAGCTTTCTTGGATTGGGTTTTAATTTTCTCTTGAATCTCATTGAGCTTTCTTGGCCATCCATATTCTGAATTCTATGTCAGTTGTTTCAGACATTTCAATCTGGTTAAGATCCATTGCTGGAGAGATAGTGCAATCCTTTAGAGGTAAGGAAACACTCTGACTTTTTAAATTGCTAGAGTTCTTGCACTGATTCCTTCTCATATGAGAGGGCCAGTATTTCTTTTTGAAATTGCTGTCATTTGGATGGGACTTTTTGTGTTTATAATTTTTGTGTTTGACTGTGGTGTATGTTGTGTATAGTACTGGCTTCATTTCTATGTGCTTTTAGAGGGCCAAGGCTCTGTAGAGTTCCTCAGTTGTGGATCCTTTCCTGCATGGGTCTCCAGGCATTGAGTGCTGAAGGGATGTATTTTTGCTTCCTGGTGTGATTCAGGTTGCAATCCAGTAGATGGTGCTTAAGAGTCAGGGCTGGCAGATAGGCTCTTAGCCACATGCCTCTCATGTGTTTCAGTGCATGTGCAGCAGTGCTCTGGGGAGGGGATTGGGGGGCAAAAGATGACTTCCTCACCAAGTTTGTCCACAGGCCTTAGTGGAGTCCCCTGCAGTTACTGGCATCACACCTGCATTTCCTTAGCATCAAGTGGGGCTTTGGTGGGCTACCTTCTCCACACCTTCTTAGGTGTGGTCTGTGCCAAGTGTTAGGTCAGCAGGAGACCCACAATTCCCTGGAGACCTACTGGTCCTCTAAGTCTGGCAGAGTCCAAGGAGGTTGTGAGGTATGTCTGTAGGTAGTCTGGTGATTCAGTGGGTCAAGAGTGGAGGATCCTGAGGCAGAGTGGTGGTACCATAGGTGTTCAGCTTGTGTGTTGACTGTGGCCAGGGATTTTAGCCCAGAGGATGATTGTGGGACCTGCTAGGCTTGCACTCCTACTGGGTCTCCCTCTGATGCCTGCCTAAGAACAGGCCCAACCAGCTAGATTTGTCCCAAGCCTTCTGCATTCAGGTCACTTGCTGTTCCAAAATGTTCTAGGCTGCAGGGCTCCTTGGGGCAGAAGCTGCAGCTAACAGGCTACACCCTTTCTGGACTGGTCTGGTGGAGGGAGGGATGACCAGCTCCCATGCCACCACGTGAGCACATGCCACGCTCCCTCAGTGTTCTGAGAGTGGGGTTTCCTCCCCCACCTGTGCTCAGGCCACAGATCTCAGCTTGATGCCCCTGGGTAGTGTGCTTGAATCCTGGGGGGTAGGGACTGGGCCAGTAGTTTTGTCCTCTGAACCCTCAGGGTTGAGTGCCAGCTGTGCTGGGGGAGTTTAACTCCTCCCAGGCAGCTGGCAAAACACTCAGGTGGGGCAGTAGAGGCTGTGCTGTGGGCAACCTCCTGCAGGAGTAGCCAGGCAGGTTGTCTTAGGAGGGACTGGTGTACAAGGCAGCATGTGGATCAGATGTGCCCTGCTCCTGCAGGAAAGGCAGCCTTGCTCTCTCCTGGCCCAACAGTCAGCAGGAGCTACAGTCACTCAGAGCAAGATGGAGAGCCTTGTGGGATAAATGCCTGAAGTCACGTTTTGTTGCTGCTGTACCACGTGCCACCTTGAAACCTTCAGGGCTCTATGCAGGTTCAATCTCTGCCTCTGTCTGGTCTCTCAGAAGTTCCTCCTGCCAATTCAAATGTCTGTGGGGGTAATGGGATCTCTTGTCTCTAAGATCCCAGAGGGTTGTATTTGGGGTGTGGTGCCTTGGAGTTCCTTTACTCACCCCTTCCTTAGGACCTGTTGAGGGCCAGGAGCTGGTCTTGGTGCTCGGTGACTCCATGCAGGCTTCCCAATTTCCTCCCTCTTTAGCCACAATGTCTGTCACCTCCCTATCGACTTTTGGTGTTTTCTCTCAAAATATTTTTTCAAAGTATAATGGTTTACTCAATATTTTGGTTTCTGTTAGTGAGGGAGGCCTTTCCCAGCTGCATCTAGTCAGCCATCTTCTAGATCTTTTTCTTGATTCTGACACTTTGACCTAATTTAAATGTTGACCTCAGGATATTTTGACTCTGCTTCTAAATACCAATATTCAGATTTATACCATCATCAATGAATTCAGGTCAATAAAGAGTTCTTACATTTTTTGAAGTAAAATCTATGAGTTTGATTCCTTAATTTTTTGTATAGCAGTGTTAAACTATGGTTTTATTCTTTTTTATTCTACTAAACTTCATTGGACTGAATGTCAATTTAAAAACAAAGATTTGATTTAGTGATTATGTTTTATCTACATTGTTTGAACAACCAAAGCTATTTCATTAAATATTTTTGTGGTCATTATTTCTCCCTAATACAATTTTCCAACGTCAAATTTTAAAGGAAGATATAATTCTTTTATCAATTTTTGGTCAGTAAACATTACCATGAAAAGTTTAGCTAATGTCAATTCGTTTTTCTGTTAATAACTTCTCTGAAGGTTTCATTTCTTCCAAGGTCAATTTTTGCAGTTTTCTGATTTACTAACAATATGTGATTCTTTAACCCATTTTGACCATTGTTCAACTAACTTTTACAAAGAAAAAATTCACTTCACTATATGTACATGTCTTTAGAATTGCTAGTTTTATTTTGTCATGATGATTTCCTCCTAATCTTGTTTTGCTTGGGTAAAGTTGTATTTTATGTTGAATATCCTCAGTGTCAGAATGCCAGGATTAAAATATTCTCCCGTAATCTTAATTACTCTTTATTTTTTCCTCTCAATCTGCATGTAAGTGTTAGCCAGAGTTATAACAATTAAAAATTATTGCTAAAACAGGTTTGACTCAATATAGAAATTCCAGAAAGCCTAAAGGCATCTGGGGAAAAGTAAGTGTAAATTTAAGGAAAAAGGGCAAATTTTTTATTTAGGTAAAACATTTTACATGCATTTGATCTCTGACTCACTGGGAAAAAGCTCTTTCCTTATCCTGAAGGTTTTTTTTGTTTTTTTTTTGAGACAGAGTCTCACTCTGTCACCCAGTTTAGAGTGCTGTGGCATGATCTTGGCTCACTGCAGCTTCTGCCTCCCAGGTTCAAGCAATTCTCCTGTGTCAGCTTCCCAAGTAGCTGGAATTACAGGCATGTGCCAACATGCCTGGCTAATGTTTGTATTTTTAGTAGGGACGGGGTTTCACCAAATTGACCAGGCTGGTCTTGAACTCCTGCCCTTAAGTGATCTGCCTGCCTCAGCCTCCCAAAGTGCTGGGATTACGGGCATGAGCCACTGCGCCCAGCTACCTTGGAGCTTTTATATACCTTGTTAATCCAACCTGGCTTTTTCTTTCTGGCAGGATGAACTACCTCTTAGCACAAAGTATTGCAATCAACTGTTCCTCACCTGTGTGAAAAACAGCCTTTAGAAGGTTGAACTAAATAAAAAAATATATAATCTCACACTTTTAAATAGGTGGGCCTTCATTTTAGCTTTTCATAGGTTAGTCTAAAGTAATAGAAATGAATATATCTTTTATTGATTAGCTGGAAATAATTTAGACTCTCTGTCTCTTTCAAATTATTAAAAACAGATAAAGTGGCTACTCTGGGATGGATCTGATTTTATTTCTCCATTGTTTTTCATTTTTTGATTTTTTAATTTTTCATTTTCTTAATTTTCTTGATAATCAGGAAAGGCTGAATATTATGCTTTGTAGAAAGCTACTTGGGTCTTTGGATATGTTGATGTGACTACAAAAATAACAATAAAAATAGTTTACAGCATTTACTGTGAGTTGGACACTATTCTTACTGCTTTACATATGCTAACTCAATGTATCTAAAACCCCTTTGAGGATGGTTCTATTTCTCCTATTTTATAGATAAGGAAACTGAGGCATAGAGAAGTTAAGTAACTTGTGCAGATAAACACAGTAACAATTGAACACAAACTGCATGAAGTTTTCTATTTTAAAAATACTTTATATCTTGTTTTTAATTAAAAATAAATTTTGATTCCCTGCCTTCGCAAATGGGGTGAATGTATAATTTCCCATTGCCACATCCTTGCTGCACGTAAAGAGATGGGGAGATGGAGCATGAAGTTTGAAGTATGTGATAAAACTGGAGTCCAGCCCCTTTATTTGCTTTGTACCTACCAAACCCAACAGGAAAACTGAGGAGTTTTCTCTGTATGAGATGAGAGCATTGTCCCAATCCTTCTCCTCACTCCTCTTTCTTAATATGCTTCTTAGTTTAGATCTTCCCTGTAGCACATGTACGTTGTTTCATGCAACCAGTAAAACTGATCATATTATTAAAGAGTTTGTAGGGACAAACTGCAATAAGTAGAAATTTACTAAATGCTCAGTTTTACAGCAGGAAATTACATTTTTCTCCTGTTGCTGATTTTCTCCATCTCTCTGACACCCCTGACTCTTCTCATTAGCCTACCATATACCCACTCTGATCCTGTATCAAAGTTACCCTCTTTGGTGATACTCAGTTTCCTGTTTGATTCTGCAGGACATCATACACTTGTGAGTTTTTGTGGAATGTTTTGAGTACAACCAGTATATAATATCTGCTAGGAATGCTCTGGTTTATGCTCCAGGAATTTTGTTACTTCCATCTTCTCTCTACAGCCTTTGAGATTGACTTTGTAGTTCACTGAGCGGTCCAAAATACTTATCCTACGTAAATTGCCTGGAAGAGGTCACCTCCAGGTATTTGTATACACACACTACTGGGCGTCTTTGCAATAAGAAACTGTGGTTGGAAATATTCTGATCACTGTGCTACCCAAGGCTGAGTCTGTCTCAGTAGTTAAGGAGATGAAAGAAGTTATAAAGCAGTTTGAAGTGGAAAAAATTATTTTAACTGGAAAAATTTCAATAAACAAATTATTAAATTGATATTCTTCTTTCTAAAATAGTTATTTTTCTATGTAGGTAGGTATAAGTTTATGTTACAGCATATGGGAACAAAAAACCCAGAAATTATTTATTTCCTCCTAGAACTAAAGGATAGTCTAGAATATTAGCTTTAGATGCTTGACATTCTTTGCCAGGTTCCAGGCCTGGCTTAAAGCCAGAGGATGGAGGATGAGGAACATAATTTTCCTATTCATTGAATAAAGTTCTTAGTTCAGTCAGAACTACTCTTAGTGTAAAAGCCTAACCTATTCAAATAATTTTATTTTCAAACATAAATGAATGGTATCTTGATGGCGTAGAACCTTCTGAGAAAACTGGATTGCATACATGGTAATCCATGATTGGGGCTAGAGAAGATGAGCTGTAAGCAGTAAGTTATAAGGCCAAGCAATGGGAAAACTTCCAGCTGGAAACCTGGTAATTGGTTGAACTGTTTCATCTCTGTTTTTTATTCTCTTGGTGAAGTTTTACTTTTTCTTTCCTTATAAACTTAACTAACATCTTCAGTTATTAAAAAAGTTTTTATTTTTATATTGAAGAAATGAAAGAACCACATTTAATAGAAAATGTAAAAATAGATTTAATAAATTATGACTTTTATTTTAAATAAACATTTAACTGTGTGCCAAAAGTATTGCTGTGAAAATAAGAATCAACCTCTATTTGGAGACATTTACATTTTTCCCCAAATTAAATAATAATACTCTATCAAAATGAAATTTCTATCATGACATTTTTATGGAATGTATGTATCTCTTATGAATCACGGCTATCATCTCAATTTTGTCATTGCACTGAAAAGAACATGCATTCTTTCTTCTCCTCACCTCAGGAACTCGTAAAAGTACTAATCATCCTTAAAAATAAAAATGCAATAGATAGCATTATTTTTAAATTTCTCTGATACTATATGGAGTAGATTCTTTATTTTGTATGAAAGTATGTAAATAGTAAGAAGAAGCCAGGAGTAGTGGCTCACACCTGTAATCACAGCACTTTGTGAGGCTGAGGAAGGAGGATAGCTTGAGGCCACAATTTCGAGACCACCCTGGGCAACAAAACAAAACCCTGTCTCTTCAAAAAATAAAAAAAAAAAAAAATAGCCAAGTGTAGTGGTGTGCACCAGTAGTCATAGCTACTCAGGAGGCTGAGGCAGGAAGATTCCCTGAGCCCAGGAATTGGAGGCTGCAGTGAGTTATGGATTATGGCACTATATTTCAGCCTGGGTGACAGAGTGAGAACCTGTCTTTAAAAAAAAAAATGTGAGAAAGACAGAACGAATCACTTTTTGCTTTCTTTGGATGTCTTCCACAAAACCAGAAAAATAAGAGAGACGTATACCTGCTAGGAAAATTTCTGTTGGACTTTAATGATGTTGATACATTTTAATATGTATTTAATTGGTTAGTACACTTAATGTTTTATACATAAACTTCCTTCTTGAATAGATCATGACAGAAGTGAAAACAGTAAACATGCAGAACATTCTCATAGTTGCATATGCGTCACGAAGGAGTTCCCCTTGACAATAATAGACATTTCTTAGGATATATTTCAGAACACCAAGATTTGATTTGGAGCATTCAGAATACCAATTTGAGTGTGGTGTGTGTGTGTGTGTGTGTGTGTGTGCATGCACATTTTAAAGAGACAGAGAGAGCAAAATCAATTTTATTGTTATGATCTGAAGATACCTATTAAAGTAGACTTTATAAACATATCTTCTAGAAATATTGAGTTAATGCCACCTAAGTCAAAGCCAAAGTGTATTAGGTAAGTATTTACTTAACAAATACAGTCAACCTTTGGTGTTTACGGGTTCTGCACCTGCAGATTTAGCCAACTGTGGATCAAAAATACAGTATTTGTGGGATGCAGAACCCACAGATATAGAGGGCAGACTTTTTGTATTCATGTGTTTTGCAGAGTCAACTGCAGGACTTAAGCGTCTGTGGATTTTGTTATAAGGGAAAGGTTCTAGAAACAATCCCCTGTGGACATCAAGGAACAACTGTAATTACTCAATTCTGTGATTATGATAAGAACTTTGTACTGATTGATCAGATCATCTTGTAAAATGTGATATTTATGAGTGTTTTTTTTTATTGGTTGCTTTGTCAGATAATTCTGATTAAAGCAAATTTCTCAGTAATATTGATATTCTCTTCTAATACCTGGCCTAGTGATGTGAGGCCAGCCTCAATAAATATTGACAAAAAATCATTAGCTATTTGTTAAATGTTTAGAAACTGTTAAGTGCTTTTTTCCGAAAACAATCAGTGTATTCCTTAACCATAGAGAATGTGGTATAAAAATGCAACACAGGGGTGACGTCAGCGATTTGGTGGCATGGGAGGTCTCCTTTCATATTCTCCCAACTCCAACAATAATTTCTCAGCCATTTATGGGAAAAAAATGCCTTTGTGGGAGCTATGGGATCCAAGTAAGTGATTGTAAGCTCTGGTAGACCCTAAGACTGATGACAGCTGTTTTGAGAAGGCAGGCCTGTGCCCAGGTGGCAGGCTCACTGATGGTGACCTTGGCTACAAACCTGGAAACAGCTCCATCCCCCTATGGACTCTGCTACAGCCCCATTTGGCCTTAGTCCTGCCACCAGCACCATCCACCAAGGGACGCACGAGGAACCACATCTGTCCCTGCTTCAGGTAACAGGCCTGCTGACACTGGTCCTGACTGTGGACTCTGAAGCAGTACGTGACCCAACTCCAGGTCCTCTGAGCCATGATCCAGGAGCAGTCCTGTCTGATGAATAATGCAACAGGAATGACCCAGCAGGAGCCACACCTGTCCACAAACCTGTTAATAGGCCCACCTTCTGCAGATCCAACTGTGGATCCTGAAGCATATGATCCTTGTCTCAATGCCAACTTTACTGACCAAGGTATCAGAGACAGTCTCATCTGCTTAGGGACCCCATAGGAGATATGCCTACCTAAGCCCCCTGACAACAGACCTACTAATCACAGATCCCACTGTGGACCCAGCAAGAACCATGTGACCCAGCTTCAACCTCACTGAACTGAAATTCCAGAGGCAATCCCATTATCCTGGGGACCTAACAGGAGAAGGTATTTACTTGCTGAAAGTGGTTGTAAAGACTGAAAGAGGTCTTTATCTCTTCCAGTGCTCAGCTACCAATGCAAGGCTACCTGGATTACAAACAATTAAGCAAACATGACACTGCCTAAGGAAACTAACAAAGCTCTAGTAACTGACACCAAAGAAATGATGATCTACAAATTATCTGACAAAGAATTCAAAATAATCATCTTAAAATGGCTCAATGGGATGTAAGATAACATAGATAGATAATTTTTTAAAAATAATAAAAACACAGCATTAACACAATGAGAAGTTTAATAAGAAACAGAAACTATAAAAATAACCAAACAGAAATCTAGGAGCTAAAAAATACAATGACAGAACTGAAAAATTTAATAGAGAGCATAAACAGCAGACTCAGTCATGCAGAAGAATCAGCAAACTCAAATATAGCTCATTTGAAATTACCTGGTTGGAGGAACAAAAAGAAAAAAGAATGAAAAAGAGTGAAAAAAGCATACAGCGCCTATGGTACATCATAAAACAAACAAATAAATTCATTATAAGAATTTCATAACAAGAAATGAGAGAAAAGGGAAGGAAGCTTGTTTAAATAAATAATGGCTGAAAACATCCCAAATCTTGACAGCAATATGGGACTACAAGTTCATAAAGCTTAAAGGTCCCCAAGAAAGGTCAACTAAAATAATTTCTGAATATTCTTGAATATTCTAATCAAATTGTCAAAAGTCAGACAAAAGGAGTACTGTGAAAGCAGCAAGAGAAAAATGACTCATCACACACAAGAGAACTTTAATGAGGCTGCCAATGGGTTTCTTAACAGAAATCTTGCAGGCTAGGAGAGTATGGGATTATATATTCAAAAGGCTGAAAAAAAAGCTACAAAAATGCTACACCTAGAGAAGTTTTCCTTCAGAAAGGGAGAGATGAAGACATTCTCAAACAAACAAAAGCTGAGGGACTGCATCACCACTAGGTCTGCCTTCCAAGAAACGTTAAAAGGAGTTCTTCAAGTTAAAATGAAATGATATTAAGTAAAAATATGAAAACACATGAAAGTATAAAACTAACTGGTAAAGGCAAATTCAGAATATTCTAATACTTTAATGGTGGTGTGTAAATCACTTTTGACTCTAGTATGAAAGAAAAAAGACTAAGGTATTAGAAATAACTATAGCTACAATATTTGTGAAAGAATAGTTATATCTTTTATATTGTATATTCATTCACAGAAAATATAAAGTGTGATATCAATAGCATACAGGTGAGAGTAGTGAAGTAGAAGTATAGAGATTTATATGTAATTGAAGTTGCCATCAGCTTAAAATAGACTGTTATAACTATAAGATATACATTTAACCCCCCTGGTAACAACAGAGGAAAAAAACCTCTAGCAGATAAATAAAATAGAATGAGAACAGAACAAAGTATACTGCTAGAAAATATTAACAAACTACAAATAAAAAGAACAAGAACTCATTTTTTATGGCTGCATAGTATTCCATGGAGTATATGTACCATATTTTCTTTATCCAGTCTATCATTGATGGGCATTTAGGTTGATTCCATGTCTTTGTTATTGTGAATAGTGCTGCGATGAACATAAATATACGTGTGTCTTTATAATAGAATGATTTATATTCCTTTGGGTATATACCCAGTAATGGGATTGCTGGGTTGAGTGGCATTTCTGTCTCTAGATCTTTGAGGAAACATGGATGGAGCTGGAGGCCATCATCCTTAGCAAACTAATGCAGGAACAGAAAACCAAATACCATGTGTTCTTATTTATAAGTTGGAGCTAAATGATAAGAACACTTAGACACATAGAGGAGAACAATATACACTGGGGCCTACCAGAGGGCAGAGGGTTGGAGGAAGGAGAATATCAGAAAAAATAACTAATGGATACTAGGCTTAACACCTGGCCGATGAAATAATCTGTACAGCCAACCCCCTTGACACACATTTGCCTATGTAACAAACCAGCACATCCTGCACATGTACCCCTCAACTTAAAATACAAGTTAAAAAATAAAAATAAAAGAAATCCTGTGTTATTCAAACGTAAAAAAAAGATAGCAATTCCTATTAAGAAGGCTTAGTGGTGATTAATTTCTTAGTGTTTGTTTGCCTGGGAAACAAAGAAGGAAACAAAGGACAAAGGAACCACATAACCTTCATAAAACAATGAACAAAATGGCAACTTTTTGAAAGTCCTAACTTGTCAACTTTAAATGTAAATAGATTAAATTATCCAATCAAAAGCCACAATTCATGAACAAAATAAGTTTGACAAAAATAGAAATAATTATAAATAAGAAAAATCCTAGAAATAAAAATACAATAAGTGAACAAAAAAATTTAGTAGAAAACTTCAGTAGCAGGCTTCATAAATCATAATAAAGAATCAGTGAGCTCCATGACAGGATATTGGAAATTATCCAGTCAAAGGAACAAAAAGAGAAAAGAATAAAAAAGAATGAAGAAGGCCTATGGGAGTTACGGGAAACCATCAAGAGAACTAAACTTTGCGTAGTAGGTGTTTAGAAGGAGAAGAGAGAGAAAAGGCCAACAAAGCATTTTTAAGGAACTATTGAGTGAAAATTTCTCAAATCTTGGGAAAACACCACCATCCAGGTATAGGAAGCTGATATGGTTGGGATCTGTGTTCCCACCAAAATCTCATGTTTTAATTATAATTTCCAGTGTTGGAGGTGGGGCCTGGTGGGAGATGATTGGATCATGGGGCATATCTCATGAATGGTTTAGCATCATCCCTCTTGTTACTGTCCTCATGATAGTGAGTGATTTCTCATGAGATCTTGTCATTTAAAAGTGTGTAGCAACAAGCCCTTACTCTCTCTTGCTCTTGCTGTGGCCATGTGATGTTCCTGTTGCACCTTCACCTTCCACCATGGTTTTAAGTTTCCTGAGGCCTCCCCAGAAGCTGAGCAGATGCCAGCAGCATGATTCCTGTACAGCCTGCAATAATGGTAAATTCTTTTCTTTATAAATTACCCAGTCTCAGGTATTTCTTTATAGCAATGCAAGAATGGTCTAATACAAAAGCTTAGATCTCTGCAATCAAATTCAAACCAAAGAGGAACTCACCAAGACACATCATAATAAAATCTTCAAAAATCAAGGACAGTAATTCTGAAAGCAGCAAAATACAAAAGATATGCCACATACAAGTAAGTCCCAATACATCTGTCAGCAGATTTCTTAGCAAAAGCGCTGCAGACAAGGAGAAGTAGGATGAATATTCAAAGTACTGGGGGGAAATAACTGCCAAGTAAGGATGCTTTGTCTGGTAAAGCTGTCCTTCAGGAATGAGGAACACAAAAGCTTTCCCAGGCAAACAAACACTAAGAAAATTAATCACCACTAAGCCTTCTTAATAGGAATTTCTAGGGAAAGTTATTTAAGCTAATATGAAAGACTGCTAATTAACAACATAAAACACATGAAAGTACAAAAGTCAATCAAATAAGTAATATATAATTATATTCCAAATACTCTGATATTGTAAGGGTGGTGTGGAAAGCAATTTTATCTCTAATATGAGAGGTAAAACACAAAACTATTAACAACAACTACAGGTACAATAAATTGTTGAGAAATACAAATCACAAAAAGGTGTACATTTTGAAGTCAATATCATAAAATATAGGGAGGTGAGTATAAATATAGAATTTTTGTATGCAATTAGAATGAAGATGTCAGATTAAAACAGCCTAAATATAAAATATTTTATATGTTTCATGGTAACCACAAATTAAAAACCTAAAGTAGTTTCACAAAACAGAAAGAAAAGATTCAAAGCATACCACCACAGAAAACCACCAAACCACAAAAAAGACAAGAAAGAAACAAAGTATCTACAAAACAACCAAAAAAAACTTTAAAATGGCAATAAATCCTTACCTATTAATAATTCCTTGAATGTAAATAGATTAAATTATCCAATCAAAAGACGAATGACTGGTTGGGTTAAAAAAATAAGACCCAACTCTATACTGCCAACAAGAGACTTACTTTACTAGTAAAGACATACATAGAGTGAAAAGTGAAAAGATAGAAAAAGATATCCATGCAAATGGAAACCAAATGAGAGCAGGGGTAGCTATGTTTATATCAGGCAAAATAGACTTAAAGTTACAAACTTTAAAAAGAGACAAAGATACGATTAAAAGGCCAATTTATCGAGAGGATATGCAAATTGTAAATATATATGCACCCAACCTAAATATATAAAGCAATTAAATGAACTGAGGGAAATATAGACTGCAATACAATAATATTATGGGACTTCAATATGCCACTTTCAACAATGGACAAATCATCTAGATAGAACATCAAAAAGAAAACACTGGACTTGTACTTATACTCGCTTGGACTTATACTCACCCCCCTTACACTTTAGATCAAATGGACCTAACATGTCTAAAGAACATGCAATCCAACAGGATTAGGATACATACTCTTCTCAAGGGCATATTAAACATTCTCCAAGATAGATCATATTTTAGGTCACAAAACAGGTCTTACATTTAAGAGGAGTGAAATCGTAACAAGTATCTTTTCTGTTCACAGTGGTACAAAACTAGAAATCATAAAAGAATGAATTTCAGAAAATATAAAATATGTGGAAATTAAACAACATGCTCATGAATAACCAGTGGGTAATTGATTATCAATAGTCAAGAAGAAATAAAAAAGGAAGTCAAGAAATGCCTTGATACAAACGAAAATGAAAACAATGTATAGAAACTTATGGGATGCCCCAAAAACAGTTCTAAAAGGGAAATTCATAGCAATAAATGCCTATATCCAAAAAGAAGAGAGTTCAAATAAACAATCTAACATCTGACTTCACAAAAGTAGGAAAAGAAGAACAAAATAAGCCTCAAGTTAGTAGAAGGAAGAAAATAATGAAGATCACAGCATAAATAAATGCGAGACTAGAAAAACAATAGAAAAAAAATCAATGAAACGAACATTTTTTTAAAAAAACAAGTCAACAAAACCTTAGCTAGATTAAAAAAGAGAGAAGCCTCAAATAAATAAAATCAAACATGAAAAGAGAACATTATAACTGATAACCACAGAAACACAAAGGATCATAAGAAACTGCTATGAATAATTATATGTCAACAAATTGGATAACCTAAAAGAAATAAATTCCTAGACACATACAATCTACCAAGACTGAATCAAGAATAAATAAAAAATCTGAATAGATCGATAATAATTAAGGAGATTTAATCAGTAACAAAATGTCTTCCTCTAAGATCAGGGATAAAATAAGAAAAACTAATACTGATTCTTCACAAACTGTTTCAAAAAATTGAAGTGAATGGAATACCTCCAAACTCATTTTACAAGGCCAGCATTAACCTGATAAAAAGCCAGACAAGGACACCTCAGAAAAAGAAAATTACAGGCCAATATCTCTGATAAACATAAATGCAAAAATTCTCAACAAAATACTAGCAAATTGAATTCAACAATACATCAAAACAATTATGCATCATGATCAAGTGGGATTTATCTTTGGGATACAAGGATGATTCAACATATGCAAATAAAAAATTGTGATACCCTACATTAACAGAATGAAGCACAAAAACTAAATGATTATCTCAATAGATGCACAAAAGCGTTTGACAAAATTCAACACCCTATTATGATAAAAACTCTCAACAGATTAGGTATAGAGGAAATGTGCCTCAACACAATAAAGACTGTATATCATAAGCCCACAGCTAACATACTGTGAAAGTTTCAATAGTGAAACTAACATACTGTGAAGTTTTCAACAGTGAAAACTTGAAAGCTTTTCCTCTAAGATCAGGGATAAAATAAGAATGCTCACTCTTATGACTTCTTTTCAACATAACTCTAGAAGTCCTAGACCAAGCAATTAAGCAACAGAAAGAAATAAAAGGTATCCTAATAGGAAAAGAAGACGTCTGCTTGCTAATGACATGATCTTATATACATAAGATAGGAATCTGTAAAGATTCCACCAAAAAACTGTTAAACTGGTAAATGAATTCAGAAAAGCTGTAGGATACAAACTCAACATGAAAAATCATTAGCACCTCTATACACAAACAACAAACTATTTCAAAAGGAAATGAAGAAAAAAATCTCATTTATACTAGCAACAAAAAATAAGATACTTAGGTGTAAATTTAATCATGTAGGGGAAATATTTGTATACCCAAAACTGTAAACACTGATGCCAAAAATTAAAGAAAACACAAATAAATGGAAAGATATCTTGTGTTCATGGAATGGAAGAATTAATATTGTTAAAATGTTCATACTATGCAAAGTGCTCTACAGATTCAATGCAATCCCTATCAAAATTTCAATGGCATTTTTCACAAATAGAGATAAACAATTGTTAAATTTTATGGAACCATATAAACCCTGAAGAGCCAAAACAATCTTGAGCAAAAGGAACAAAGCCAAAGACATTGCACCCCCTGATTTCATAATATATTATAAAGTAGTTGTAATCAAAATAGCATGACACTGGCATTAAAAACAGACACGTTTAACAATGGCACAGGACAGAGAACCTACAAATAAACTCACGCATTTACATTCAAGTGATTTTCAACAAAGGTGCTAAGAACACTCAATGGGAAAAAAATGATAGTTTCTTCGATAAGTAGTGTTGGGAAAACTGGATATCCAAATGTAGAAGAATTAAATTGAATTATTATCTCACATCATATACAAAAAACAACTGGCCAGGTGCAGTGGCTCACACCTCTAATCCCAGCACTTTGGGAGGCCAAGGTGGGAGGATCACTTGAAGCCATGAGTTCAAAACCAGCCTGGACAACAAAGTGAGACCCCTGTCTATGAAATAAAATAAATATTCAGCTTAAAATGGACAAAAGAATTAAATATAGTACCTGAAACTATAAAACTACTAGAACAAAACAGAAGAAAATTTCCATGACACTTGTCTGGGCATGGATTTTTTTGATATGAACCCAAAAATATAGCCAACGAAAGCAAAAATGGACAAATGAGATTGCATCAAATAAAAAGCTTTTGAACAGTAAAGGAAGTAATTAACAAAGTGAAAAGGCAGACAATTTGTGAGTGGGAAAACTTATTTTCAAACCATACATCTGATAAGAAATTTATGTCCAAAATACATAAGAGGCTCAAACAACTCAGTAGCGAGGAAACAAATAACTCAATTAAAACATAGGGAAAGGACCTGAACAGACATTTCTCAAAAAAAGATATATAAATGACTGACAGGATGTGAATAAATGCTCAATATTACTAATCACTAGGGAAATGCAAAATTAAAATCACAGTGAGGTATCACTTTATACCTGTTGGCTATTATCGAAAATATGAAAGATAACAAGTGTTGGTGAGGATGTAGAGAAAAGCAAACCCTGTGCACCGCTGGTGAGAATGTAAATTGGTGCAGTCATTATGGGAAAATGGTATGGAAGTTCCCCAAAAAACCAAAAATAGAATTACCACATGATCCAGCAATCCTATTTCTGAGTATATATCCAAAGGAATTGAAATCAATATGTTATAGAGTTATCAACAGTCCCATATTCACTGCAGTAGTATTCATAACAGCCATGATAAGGAATCAGCCTAAGTGTCCATCAACAGATTAATGGATAAAGAAAATGTGGTATAGCTGGGCATGGTGGCTCAGGCCTGTAATCCCAGCACTTTGGGAGACCAAGGTGGGTGGATTGCTTGAGCCCAGGAGTTCCAGACCAGCCTGGGCAATATGGTGAAACTCTGTCTCTTAAAAAAAAAAAAATACAAAAATTAGCCAGCGTGGTGGCATGCCCCTGTAGTTCCAGCTACTTGGGAGACTGAGGAGGAAGGATGGCTTGAGATCAGGAGGTGGAGGCTGCAGTGAACTGACATCACGCCACCGTACTCCAGCCTGAGTGACAGAGTGAGACCCTGTCTCAAGAAAAAAAAAAAAGAAAAGAAAAGAAAATGGCATATATACATAATAGCATACTATTCCACCTTAAAAAAAAAAAAAGAAAAGAAAATTCTGTCATTTGCAAAAACATGGAGCCACCTGGAGGGCATTATAAGTGAAATATGCCCAGGCACAAAAAGACAAATACTGCAAGATCTCACTTACATGGGCAATCTCAAAATGTCAAACTCATAAAAGAGAGAGTATAATGGTAGTTACCAGAGGTTGCAGGGGGAGGGGAGGGAAGGGAGGGAATGGGAAATTGTTGGTCAGTGGTTATAAAGTTTCACTTAGGAAGAATAGGATTTTGAGACCTATAGCACAGCAGGGTGACTAAGTCAATAATACGTTGTATATCTCAAAATAGTTTAAATTTCAAATGTCTTACCACAAAGTATGATAACAAGCATAAGGGATATGTTTATCAGCTTGATTGAATCATTCTACATTGTATACATGTATTGAACCATCACATCATATCCCATTCATGAATGTACAAAATTATGATTTGTTGGTTAAAAATAATGTTAATAAAAAATTATTCAATTACAAAAAATAAATTTTGGGGGTATAAAGTACTGCATGGTGACTACAGTTAATAATACTATACTATATATTTGAAATTTACTAAAGGAATATACCTTAAGTGTTCTCACCACACACACAAAAATGGTAACTATGTGAGATGCTAGTGTTAATTAGTATGATTGTAGTAGTTATTTCACAATGTATATCAAATCATCACATTATATACCTTAAATATATGTAATTTTTATTTTCCAGTTATACACTGATAAAGCTAGAAAAACGTTTTAAAAAATAATGCAATGCAAAACTTTAACTAACATACCAAATTGAGTCTTAAATATATAAAGTATAGCACTAGCACAACAATAGCTAAAGGTTAAATATACCAAATATGGCATGCACACTTATCAAACATCTGTAATTCATAACAGGTTTCCCCTGTACCCCATACATTCACTGTATCTTGATTTACATTATTTCAAGTATTTTTTCCTGAGGTATCTACTGGAAAAACCTGACTGCTCAAACTTACCAATTTTCTGTTCTGTTCTTCTCTTTATATTTTTATTTAGTACTTAAGCAATGAATCAGATACAGTTTCTGGCAGGAAATAAAGTAGCTAATGTAGTAAAAATCTTTCCTAAGCAATAGTATGCAGGACTATGTTGTGTGTATTGTATGTGTGTGTGTGTGTGTGTGTGTAAGTGACATTGAAAAAGCACAGAACTAGAAACAGACTAGTGCAAAAACCATGTTAAATTTTAAAGGCAAGTTGTTTTCTAACATTTCTAAAGTTCTGGAACGGGTTTTCTGGAAGTGATGTGTGACATATAACTCTTTGACGCATGCTTATCTTTTTGTAATGAGATTTGAGAGCAAGGTTAAAGTTAAATTAGTAAGAAAGAAAACTAGCTGATTTGAGTAAGTCTTTAACTTAAACTATGACCATAATTATCCATTTCTCTCCTCATGGTTCACTATTTCCTTGACACACTGGATTTTCTATCCCAAGTTTTCCTTCCTCCACCCACTGGGCCCATTTTCTTACCCCTCTTTCAAAGTCCAGCTTGCAGACCACCTCCTTACATGAGGCTTTTCCTGGTTTCACAGCTAAATATGAGCTGTCTTTCCCTCACATTTTCCAGGGCCTTTGTGTTTCCTCTTTAAGCACTCTTTGAGTTCTTGTGTTACAGTCTTTGTACATTTGTGTATTTCTGCTTCACAAGAGGAGTTGTTTCTTATCCATCTTTGTGTCTCTGATAGGGCCTTATAGAGAAAGCACTCAGTGAAATTTCAATTCTACTCAATGCTCAGAGAAACCTTTTCAGAGGTTGAAATGAACTTAGATGGAAGTTTTTGGTCAGACACGTTCACATTTTAAGGGCTCTCTATCAATGAATAGTATCACGGGCAGCCTGAGCCTCCAAGTTCAAGAGCTTTTAGTGACGATATACAGGAAGTGCTCTTGGTTCTTTTAGAGGTTGGAAAGACACCAGTAACTAAGGCCAAGAAAAGGCATAACGTTAATTCTTTTCTTTCTCTAAATTCCTGCAAGTAAGATAACAGAAGATGGATTGGATGGCATGGTTGTGGGAATTAAAATTGATTTGAGTTCTTAGGAGAAGAGTTGAGAAAAAAGATAGGAAATGCAGCGATGTGCCACTTAAGGATGGGAATATGTTCTGAGAAATGCATTGTTAGGCAATTTTGTTGTTGTGCAAACATCATAGCATGTACTTAGACAAATCTAGATGGTATAGCCTACTACACACCTAGGCCATATGGTATAATCTATTGCTCGTAGGCTACAAATCTGTACAGCATGTTATTGTACTGAATACTGTAGGCAATTGTAACACAATGGCAAGTATTTCTGTACCTAAACATATCTAAATATAGAAAAGGTACAGTAAAACTGCAATATAAAAGATTTAAAATGGCACACCTGTAAATACGGCACTTAGAATTAATTTTCAAGACTTCCTGGAAGTTGCTTTGAGTGAGTCAGTGAGTGAATGGTAAGTGAGGTGAAGGCCTAGGACATTACTGTATATTAGAATATTACTGTATATCACTGTGTATTTAGTTTACACTAAATTTATTAAAAATGTATAATATATAATAAATTAACCTTAACTTTCTGTAACTTTTTTACTTTAAAATTTAAATTGTTTAAGCTTTTTGACTCTTGTAATAATAGGTTAAAACATAAATAGCTGTACAAAAAATTTTCTTTCTTTATATCCTTATTCTATTAACTTTTTCCTATTTTTATATTTTTTAATTTTTAAACTTTTTGTTAAAAACAGAGACACAAACATACATGTTAGCCTAGGCCTACACAGGGTCAGGATTACCAATATCACTGTCTTCCACCTCCACATCTTGTCCCACTGGGAGGTCTTCAGAAGCAATAACATGCACGGAGTTGTCATCTCCTATGATAACAAGGCCTTCTTCTAGAATATCTCTTTTTTTTTTTTTTTTTTTTTGAGGCAGTCTTGCTTTGTCACCTAGGCTGGAGTGCAGTGGCACTATCTCAGCTCACTGCAACCTGTGCCTCCTGAGTTCAAGCAATTCTCATGCCTCAGCCTCCTGAGTAGCTGGGGTTACAGGTGCCCGCCACCATGTCCAGCTAATTTCTGTATTTTTGGTAGAGATGGGGTTTCACCATGTTGATGAGGCTGGTCTCAAACTCCTGACCTCAGATGATCTGCCCACCTCGGCTTCCCAAAGTGCTGGGATTACAGACATGAGCCACTGACTTCAAGAGGCCTAGAATACCTCTTGAAGGACCTGCCTGAGGCTGTTTTACAATTTACTGGGTTTTTTAAAAAAATAAATACAGTATAGTAAATACATAAACAAGTAACATAGTCATTTATTATCATCAAGTATCGTGGCTGTAAATAATTGTATGTGTGATACTTTTATACAACTGACAGCATAGTATTGTTTACACCAACATCACAATCATGAGTAATGCTTTGTGCTATGAAGTTACAATGGCTATTAAGTCACTAGGTAATAGGAAATTTTCAGCTCCATTATTTTCTTGGAGGACTACCTTCATGTATGTGATTCATCATTGACTGAAGCATCATTATGTGATGTATAACTCTAATTTTTATTGAGGACTTCTTGTCTGTCAGACATTTCACATGTCACTTAATAGGTAACAGTAATAATCACAATACTTTCTCACATTAATGGAAATATCATAAATAATTTCACATCATGATCTCATTTGACTTTTCCAGTTGTGATATAGGTAGTGTATGGATTATATTCTTCCTTTAACAGAAACTGAGACATAAGAAAGCAAAATGATTTTTTCAAGGTTACATATTGAGTCAAAAACATAGTGTTAGAATATAAACTTTTTGTATATTGATTAGCTCTTTCTACTACATCTTTTGTTCCTAGCACAAAATACAGTTTATAGTTTTTATACAGTATTTTTAAAATTAGTTAAGAGCTCTTTATGTCTTCATGTGCATCAACCTTGGTTTTATTTCTTTGTAAAATTTTCTTTAATAAGAATGTGTATGGGAAATTTTTGTTGGTTAAACACAGAGAATTCCATACTTTAAAAGTTTTGACTAAATGTATATTACTAAATAAATAAGCACATCTTACCAACCTCTCATTTATGACGGTAACTGATAACACACAGTGGTGGGAAAGTGGACATCAAGAAACAGATATACATTATGACATAATGAAGTAATATTTCTCAATTTTAATGTTGACCTAAGTAGAAGAAGATAGTGGACCCTCCTTGGATTGGTGTCACTGTGGCACAGAAAAGAAGCCCGGAGCTCCTTTCTTCTTGAGAACGTAGGGCTACCTAAAAGATCTGAGTCAAAAATAGATACCTCAGAAATTCTGGAAAATTCCTGGGAGAAAAAGAAGACCTAGGAGGTTTTACTTAAGAGCTCGAAAGTTGATTGGGCCACTGGATGATACTTTGATTTTTGTAAGCTTTTCTGTGTTGGAGTGATCAGACCCAACACCAGGTCGTGGGGGTGACGAAGTCCGGCGGAGTCAAAGGAATGAGAAAAAGACAGTTTGAGAGAGAAATTGGCACCAGGGGGCCATCGCGAGTGTGGAGGCTGCAAAGGCCCCAAGCTCTGGGAGCCCACGCTTTTTATTGGTGCTCAAAGAAACAGGTAGTGAGGATGTGGGGGTTGAAAGGAAACAGTGTATCAAGTGAATGAGAAACATGTGGCTGCTTGAGATAATGGGAGTGCTAGAAGCTGGGAGCCAGCAAGTCTATGAGATATGTAAGCCCTGCCTCAGCTTCTCTCCCAACACAGCTTTTCTCCCAATACTTCCAGATATTTTAATTCAAGTATTCCACCAATCAAGAAGTTTGGGGAATGATTGGAAATGAAATAACCTGAATTATCTACAGAATGCCTAGAACACCCACCTGCACACAGCTTTAAAGGGTTCAGCCTCAGTCCTCTAAGAGACTTTCCTGTGGCCCTAGGATGATCAAGGGAATTTATGGTTAGAGAAACAGACATCTATAGTGATTCCACACATATAACCTGTATATGTTCTTTAGAAATAGAAACTTTGTTCTAAAATCCCTCTGCTAACTTATATTTGGATTCTAAAACATTTCATTCATTTTAAAAATCAGTAGTGAGTGAAAGGTCATGTGTTAATTTGCAGGCCTTCAAGTGAATACAATGTGGAAGAAGAATCCTTGGAAAGTGTTGAGAATAGGTTCTACCTTACCCCATATTACTGTTTTTGAACCGAAAGCTGGAGGTGCCACCCCTCCTTAGCTGCCTTAGCAGGAGGGAATGACTATTGGCAGAAATATAAGTGAAGCAACCAAGTGACTAGAAATTGCTTAGAAGTGTACATATTAATCCTGCCTTGTGACTTTGTCATCATTATCTCTCTGCAGAAAGTAAGTTGGAAATCTGGCTGGCTGTTTAGACTTTTAAAATGTGAAAGCAGAACACTTCTTAAGTCAGTTTTATGATGCATTCTAGCCAATGGTTGCATGAGCAGCATTATGAAAAGCCTAACTGGCATCAGCCTGTGTGGAGAGTGAATAAAAAGTAGCAGAACAAATAATTTTTTAAAAAGACAGCTCTAAGAGAAATTTCATTATTTGTTCATAGCAAATATTTAATCAGCTTCTACTATGATCCAGAACCACTGTTCTGAGTGGTGGGGCATACAGTAATGAACAAAACAGACAAAGTTCCTGCCCTCTTAAAGTTGACTCTCTTAAATTTGAGTAGGGATGGCTGACAATAAACAAAACCTGTGTGAGGACTAATAGATAGTCAAAAAATTATTATATCTTGAGTTAGAGAAGTGACTTGCTAAAGTTACACAGATTTCCAGCTGTAATCAAAATGATAGCAGATGCTCAGTTGGCTCACTGAATGGACTGTCTCAGTCTCTGAACTTGGATTACTTGAGTCTTTGAAGTAATATTGCTAACATGTTTTGGATTTCTTTTTTGGAAAAATGTAACCTTTCATTTTCTTCTGTTTTGTGAGTGAGTGTGTGGGTATGTCTTAGAAAGAGTGAGAGAGAACATACATATGGCCATATGAATCTAACAAACATAAGGATAAGAGCAAAAAACACGTATCATCTGATTCCATCTATGTAAAGCCAAAAATAGACAAATTATATTATTTAGGAATGTATAAGAAATAGTAAACTACAAGAAAAGCAAATAAATGATGATCATAAAATTCAAGACAGTGATTACTTTAGCAAAGAAGTAACTGTTTAGTATCCTATTGTACGACTATGTCATTATTTGTCTTCTCTACTTTTCAAAAACGTTAGATTGTTTTAAATTTTTGGCTATTACAAATGCTGCTGCCATGAACCGTATTATCCATGTATCTTAATGCACATACACGTAGTATGGGGTATATATTTAGGACTGAAATTGTTCTTTTATAGGGTCAGATCATGCCAAACTTTTTGAAAACACTTCTACCAATTTTTATTCTCACTAGCAGTGTATAAGACTCCACATCTTTGTCAAGACATCATATTATCAAGCTTTTCAATTTTTATGCATCTTTGAGGGGTATATAATAATTTCTCTGTGGTTTTAATGTATATCTTCCTAACTGCTAATGAGATTGAATATGATTTCATTATTTATTGACCATTTGGATTTTCTTCGCTGAAGTTCCTATCCAAGTCTTTTGCTCATGTTTTTATAAAGTTTTGTCTTTAAAAAAAAAAAAAAACCAGAAGTTCTCCAATGAGAACACATGGACACATCGGGGGGAACAACACACACTCGGGCCTGTTGGGGGACTGGCGGTGGGGGAGAATGTCAGGAAAAATAGCTAAGGGATGCTGGACTTAATACCCGGGTGATGGGTTGATCTGTGCAGCAAACCACCACGGCACACTTTGACCTATGTAACAAACCTACACATCCTGCACATGTACCTTGAAACTTAAGATAAAAGTTGAAGAAAAAAAAGAGACAAAGAAGACAACATAAAGCACAGAAAGTATCTTAAAACACAGAATTTATCTTTGTTTTTTCCTTCCTTAGGTAGATAACTTATGGGGTATAAGAACCTTCTTAGTCTTTTATCAGTACTCCAAAGAAATCCTGTTTTTCAAAAATAGTAGAACAGATTCCAGTTTTGCTTCAAGGTTCTTTTGATTTAAAGTGCTTAAAAAAGGGGGATTTTTTACATATTCTAGATATTAGTAATTCAATGTTATCCCTCTCTTTATTGAGCCTTTCCATGACTAAAATTTCTTTTCTTTTTCTTTTCCTTTCTCTCTCTCTTTTTTTTTTTTTGGTAAAGTGTGTTATTCATTATGATGAGTGCTTTTGGGGGATGGTTTGGGGGGGGTGGGGCGACAGTTAGAATCTCAAAGACTGGAATGGAAGACTCTTAAAGTGGCCAGGATTTCTAAACCACTCTCAGTACAACCACTCTAGTTCCATCCTCAAGAACATCTTTGTAGAGTCGGGTACATCAAAGCGCATTATCTTGCCAAGTGTGGCAATGCTTTCCCTTACATTAGAACTCATTTACTGATACCAGTGTAATAGAAGGAAGAAAGCCTGATGCTTCCAATAACGTAAAAATACCTTATATCTGTCTCTCTACAAATAGACTCACTTTATAACTAGTTCTTTTTGTGCACTGCTTAATAAATCCTCTCTCTGAGGTCATAATGACTTTATAATTTTACCCTTTCACTTCAGGCTTTTCTATCTGAGATTGATTTTTGTGCCTGATATAAGGTAATGTCCGAGTTTATTATTTTTTTCTTTATAGATATCCATCGTCCTACCACCATTTATTGAATAGAGTGTACACTTACTGATGATTTTTGTCTCTTTGATCAAAATATTGGATAAATTACTGAGAAAATGTGTTACAATCTTTACCATGATTATGTCTCTTTCTCCTTGTGGTTCTAAACATTCACATTTTGAATTTTGTTATGAAGTGCATGTAACTAAAATTATTACATCTTCCTAGTTAACTGAACCTTTATTATTATGAAATGACCCTCTTTATTGCTATAGGTTGGTGCAAAAGTAATTGCGAGTTTTGCTGTACTTTCAGTGGCAAAACCACAATTACTTTTGCACCAACCTAATAGTAATATATTTTACTATAATTTCGATTTCTAGAGATCAACTTCAACTCATTCCTTTTGGTTAAATTCACATGCTTTATCTTCTTCCATCCTTTTGTTTCAACCTTTTTCTTTCTGTCTTTTTTTTTTTTTTTGAGATGGAGTCTCACCCTGTCACGCAGGCTGAAGTGCAATGGCACAATCTTGGTTCACTGCAACCTTCACCTCCTGGGTTAAAGCGATTCTCCTTTCTCAGCCTCCCAAGTAGCTGGGATTACAGGCGCATGCTACCATGCCTGGCTCATTTTTTGTGTCTTTAGTAAAGACAGGGTTTCACCATGTTGGCCAGGCTGGTCTTGAACTCCTGACCTTGTGATCCTCCCGCCTTAGCCTCCGAAAGTGTTGGGATTACAGTCGTGAGCCACCAGGCCCAGTCTGTTTCAACCTTTTTCTATCCTTGTTTTTTGTATATACATATAGCATATAGTTGGATTTTGTTTTTTATCTAGTATGACAATTTTATCTTTTACAGGCATATTTTGTCCCTTTGTGTTGAATGTAATTGTAAATAAACTTGAGCTTGTATATTTCTTAGCCTACTCAGGCTGCTGTAACATAATACTGTATAGACTGGGTGGCTCAAACAGTACACATTTATTTCTCACAGTTCTGGAGATGAAAAGTTGAAGATCAGGGTGTGGGCTGATTTGATTCTGGTTGAGTGCCCTCTTCCTGATTTGTGATTCTGGTTGAGTGCCCTCTTCCTGATTTATAGATGGCTGGTAGACAGACATCCCCTTGCTGTGTCCTCACACGGCAAAGGGAGACCACTGGTCTCCTTTCCTCTTCTTATAAGAACTCTAATCTAATCATGGGAACCCCTCTCTCATGATTCTATCTAAACCTCAAAGGCCCTTACTTCCAAATAGCATCATAGTTGGGCTGGAGTGGGGGGGCGCGGTAGGACTTCAACATATAAACTTTGGGAGGGCATAAACATTCAGTCCATAACAGTATATATCATCTTATGTTGTGCTTTCTTATTTCCCAGACTGGTCTATGTTTATTTTCCTTTTCTTTCTTACCTGATTATAGATGGACCAAATTTCGTATTCTATTTTCCTTCCTCTACTAGTCTGGAAGTAATGTACGCTGATTCTACTCTTTTAAAATTGCAGCCTGCATACTTATAAAAGTTTAAAATGCATTCATATTTTACCCTTTTTTTACATAATACCAAAGTCCATAATATTTCAATTTTTGGATTATATTATATTATTGCCATAATTTTCTCGTTTTATTTAACCCCACAAGACTTTATTAATTATTGCTTTAAATAATAAATGATCATTCTCCTTTCTCCATAGTTCTTCACTCTGCATTTCTTCTTTCATCGAAAGTCTTTGATCTGGCTTACTTTTTCTTCTCTCATTACACAATGTATTTTAGTGAGGGCCTGCTGGGGCAAACTCTCATTTGTTTTGGCTGAAAGTGTCTTTATTTCACCCTTTCTTTTGAACATATTTTCACCAGATATAGAATTCTATGTTGGTGGCTATTTTGTTTCATTGCCTGTCTCCATCATCTCTATTCCCTATTTCTGGAAATCTGATTTGATATCTGTTAGAACGTTGCATTCCATCCTCACATTCCATCCTCAGTGTAACAACTACTTTTTTTTTCTTTGTTTTTGAGATGGAATCTCGCTCTGTTTCCCAGGCTGGAGTGCAGTGGCACGATCTCAGCTTACTGCAACCTCTGCCTCCTGGGCTCAAGCAATCCTCCTGCCTCGGCCTCCCAAGCAGCTGGGACTACAGGTGTGCACTGCCACACTGGCTAATTTTTTGTATATTTTAAGTAGAGATGAGGTTTCCCCATGTCTAGAACTCCTGACCTCAAGCAATCCTCCTGCCTCGGCCTCCCAAGCAGCTGGGACTACAGGTGTGCACTGCCACACTGGCTAATTTTTTGTATATTTTAAGTAGAGATGAGGTTTCCCCATGTCTAGAACTCCTGACCTCTGGTGATCCACACGCCTTGGCCTCCCAAAGTGCTGGGATTACAGGTGTGAGCCACCACACCTGGCCCGGCAATTATTTTTTAATATTTTTCATCTCTTTATTTCTCTATGCTACATTCTAAATAATTTATGTTGACTTACTTTCTAGTTTGCTAATTGTCTCTTCAGCTGTGTCTAATCTGATGTCAAATTTATCTACCAAGTTTTACATTTCATTTGCTGTGACTTTCTTTTCTTGATTCAATTTGCTTCATTTTCAAATCTACTAGGTAACTTTTTATAGTTCTTCACATTTATCTACAAGTTTGTCTTTTATTTCTAAAAAACAGTAAACATAGTTGTTTTATAAACTAGGACTAATAATTTAAATATCTGAAGACTTCGTGTATCTATTTCTGTTTGCTAATGATCTAGTTCTTTCTTGGTGTCTTGTTTCCTGATGTAGCTTTTTTTGTGTGAGCTGCATATTTTCTTTGGAAAACTATTATGAGAACACATAGAATAAAAGTACATTCCAACAGAGGTCATTTGTTGTTATTAATCTGTCAGTTTTCTAGGAGCACCTACAGGTGGAATAGAGTTTGATTACTTCACATACACTGCAAATTCAAATGAGGTGTTTTTCCTCATCTTTTTGCTTAGTGCCACCATTCTTAAGGCTATGGTGGATTTAATCTGAGGGATAGCTCTCTAAAGTTCCAACTGTACGGAGGGACAGTCTATTTGAGCCCTCATCTTGAACAGCCTCTAGGTTATGTCTTCTGGCCCCCTTGCTCATGGAATTTGCTAAGTTGATAAATATCTTTGAGGCTATAGTAGCTTTAGTAGTGTCTTTCTTTCTCTGGATTCTCCCTTTTCCTGTATTTTGGCCTGATATTTTTCCACTATTTTGTCAATTTTATAGTGCTTTTAAGATATTCTTTAAGCTTTATATCTCAAATTTTTAGTTGCTTTGACAGAGAGAGAGAAAGAGAAAGAGAGAGAGAGGAGAGAGAGAGAGAGAAGGGAGCCTACAATACTTTTGGAATTGAAGCTAGCAGGTATAGTTTTTCCTTGCAGATTTATCCTCACAGTTTTCTACTACTGGCATCATGGAAGAATATGAGGCAAATCCATTTTCTTAAATGCTAGGTTTTCCTTCTCTAGTCTTTCACTCTCTCTTCCAAATCTATGTGGAATATAACAGAAATAATCCCAAGGTTTTCTTTTGACAATTAGTTCACAATATGTTCAGTCTCTTTACAAAAAATCCATTTTGTGAGAAAAAAATTTCATCGACATTTCTGCCTCACATATGGTCCACAGAATTTACAAGTATATAAAATCCAGGCTATTGTATCTTTGACTTTAGCCAAGGAGATACAACTCCAAAAGAGGGTGAGATCAGCTCTAGGCATCTATTTCTTATGATTATCTTAATCTATAACACACACACACACACACACACACACACACACACTCAGCACCACTCCCTTAGCCCTGGGAAAGAAGATCTCTCCTCTCTCTCTGTCTCTTTCTCTCTCTCTCAATAACAGCTTATAATGGATAATACAGTAGGTTGTATGTATCTCTGTTGTCTGCTGTTTCTCCTGTTTATAGTTCTAAGTGACTGGCCTGACCCATTGGTGAGAGATCGTAGTTTACCACCATTTTTGCTCAATTACCCTGTAAATAGAAGCATCCATGTGATACAGATTCTAATAGAATACTCCACCTGTAGTTTTTATTTGTTAGATCATGATGTATTGTGGGTAGAAATTGTGCACTAAAACATGTTTTCTTTCCTACACTTTAGGCCCAGGAATAGGGATGTTTTCCCAGTGATTATTAATGTCTGTCTTCTTGAGTTGTGGCAAAAGTCAGAGTTGATAAGCAGTTTAATTTTATTCTCATCAATAACCTGTGGGTGATATGAGGAAGCAGGAGAGATGTTATCACTAGCTACCAAACTGCTTTAGGCACTTGTGATAAACTGACAAACTCTTGCTGTTTTTCTTTAGTGGTATTTATTCTTAAGTTTAATAGAAAGTCTTTTACTTGGCTATAACTTTAAAGACAATTTTCCCCTTCTTACAGAAGAACTTAATTCTTACATTTATTTAATGATGAAAATTATCATTTTCCCCAATCTTTATTCATTTACTGTGCCGCTGCCTGAACTCCGCACTCAGAAAAGCAAGATGAAGTCACTTATTTTATATTTAGGGTGAATGCGTATGCTGTTCGTTTTCCATCTTTAATTGTGAAGTTGTTATTTTTTTTAGAAGGTAGGGGAAAAGGGCCTGGCATGATAATGAATTGCATAACCTTTGAAACTAGAGGAAAATAAGGAATTGTTTCAATGTAATTAGAGTATTTCATAGGTCTTTTTTTTTTTGAGTGATTCATGTTGAGCAATAAAATACAAATATAGCTAGAAAGAAATGTTAGAAAACCCAAGCTGATAACCTTCAAGCTCAATTCATGTTCTTGTTTGCTTCCAGACTTTCTTTTTAAATCACTATTGATTCAGAATTTATTTATTCTGAGATGATGTGTGATTATCCAATAATTCATGGCTGTTCTATAGCACAAATTCACTGCTTTGTCACACTAATCAAGAAAAATCAGTTTTTCAAAAGTGCATTTCAAATGCCCCCTAAACGTCCATTCTTCAGCACTGCCTATAAAATCAGTCTGTTAAGAGGCAGCCTGAGTGCTTTATATATTTTTTCTTTTGAGGTGCTTCTTTTAGTTATTACTTCTAAGGTTATAACTGAATTGTTTATGATTTGTGTTCATATAGAGCAAATTATTTCAAATGATGATGCAAACTACTTAAAAAACATCCTAGTGATTTGGAAAATGTTTCTTAAAACAAGAGATTTGACATTCTTGGTAGAATATAAGGTGATTCATCATCTCTTGTTTAGGAAGTTACTCAGACTGGGAGGAAAAACAACCATCATAGGTCATGATACCACTGTATTGTTTGGTTTGAAATCAGTGCTGAAGGAATCTCATTTGCATTTCCATTAATCATGCCATGTCCAATGTGGGGTCATGTTTCTGCCTGAGATGAGTTTTGGGAATGCTCATCATTTTCTGCATGAGGTGTTGTCATCATTAGGTGATGAAGTAGGGTACCATGCCCTTTCTTTCACCCCCAACAAATGTATTCCTCTGTAATGCTTCCTGAATTACCTCATCCTCTCTCACAGCTACAGCCTCAGCCAGGCATCTACCATCTTATGTCTGAAATACAACAGCCATTTCCTCATTGATTCATCTGCCTTAACTTTCTTATTTCCTCTGCATCAAATATATAAACACATAACAATTATGTTGCTTATTTAGAAGACTTTGGGGGTGGTGTAAGTCCTTCTCCAACTCCTGGTAATGTGCTTAATTCCTCTAACTGCTGTCATGTCTTGTTCCCTAGGCATAGCTCTTTGTTACAGCTAAGTATGTGCTGTTGTCTAGCTTTCACACATGACACATTCTTTCCTCTAAGTATGGTTAAAATTTCTCTCCTTCTAAAAGTTATTCCATAACCATCACACCCAGCTTAGTCACTGAAATCCTTCTAGAATTATTGGTAGTATTTGTAGCCAACGTGTCAATTCAACAAGTTGGTTTGTACTGATTCTACACTGATCGCTTTAGTTATGTGGGTAATTTACATTTTACTGTTTCCCATGTTAGTTGGTCCCCTCTGAAGGTAGAAATTGTTTCCCAACTTTTTTTCCCTCCGTTATCTATCATTTTATGGATGAAAAAATGGAAGGTTAGAGGGGCAAAAAGTAATTCTCCCAAGATCATACTGCTTATAGATGGTAGAAATAACATTTTATACCAGTTAATTTGATACCCAGTTTTTATTCACCAATATGGGATACTTTCTCCCTTACTTCCTTTGTCAGCTTCTACTTGCCTTGACATTACAATCAGATACTGAATTAGTGTTGGTGATAAGGGGAGTAATTTTTCACATCAGTGCACTTCTAGGAGTCTATTAACTTCCTTTAATCTAAGTTGAAATTTATCTAAAGTGATTTGCTGGTGACTGCCAAGATTGATCCTTTAGTTGTATTTTCATAATCTAAATTAAATATATAAGATATCAAAATTACATTGACATTCTTTTAAAACTTATCTTGTAAATATTTACTGAATGCCTGCTATGTGTACAACAGGCACTAATGTAGGTAACAGGAACAGAGAAATAACCAAGATCTCATTTCTGCCCTAGAGAAACTATGTAGTAATCCAGTAGGATAAATAGCCATGTGTATTAGCTTCCTATTGCTGTGGTAATGATTACCACACAATTCTAAGTGTGGTTTAGAAAAACACAAATTTATTATCTTACGTTTCTAGATGTTAGAAGTCCAAAATACATCTCAATGAGCTAAAATCAAGGGATTAGCAGGATGTCCAGGGGAGATCCATTTTCTTACTTTTTCCAGGTTCTAGAAGCTTCTGTATTCCTTGGCTAATGACTCTCTTACATCTTTAAAGCCAGAAATAGCCAGTTGAGTTTTTCTAACATTGCATCTTTCCAACCTTGTTTCTGTTGTCTCATTTCCTTCTTTGACTCATCTGCCTCCCTTTTCCCTATAGAAGTACCCTTGTGATCACATTGGGCTCACCCAGATAAACCAGGCTAATCTCACCATTTCATGGTCCTTAATTTATTCACATCTGCAAAATCCCTTTCCTTATATTAGGTAACATTTACAGGGTCCAGGGATTAGGATGTGAACATCTTTGGGAGGCCATTATTCTGTCTACCACAACATGTAAACAGATAACCTGTATTATAGTGTCCTAAGCTCAACAATGCAAATGGGAGTACTGTGTCTCAGAGATTAATGGAATTAGCTGCTTTGGAATGGAATTCTTTGGAAGTTCTCAGGATTCTTCTCCTGTCAAAGTGGGTGGAATTCACTTTGGCCCACTTTGGCACAGTGGCCAGTAGAATGTCTTTGTTCTTGTCCTTCTTGAGAATCAGTAGGAAGTTTGTGAGGGGAAGTGTAGGCCTCCTTTAGCCATCACCAAGGGAATAAGGAGGAGAAAGTCACATTACTCAGAGGGAACAGAATATGAATATGAAAAGGGGGGAACCATACATAGTACAGAATTGCATAAGATCAAGTTAAAAGAGGGGCATTATAAGAAATAAGACTGGTGAGATGAGCCATATCGTAAAAAGCCATGTGTGTTGGGCTAAGAAGTGGGAACATCATCCTGTAAGAAATGGCTAAGAACATGATTCCTTATTATTTGGTGAGACTTAGAGGAAAACAGAACCCTTTCTTTGAATGAAACGACAGGCCCTCTTTTATAGACATACTATAAAGCATGTTTTAAAAATAAAACAAAACACGTACTTAAGTATTCACATTTCTCTGCTGGCTATTGTTGTATATTAAAGTCTTAATTTTGTACTGCTCCATTTTTCCATGTTCACTGGAAAGTAATCTGACCTGCTTACTCACAGTAGGTCTCTTTTAAGTTCTAGAACATGTATTCATCCCACCTGAGTTCCTTTTTTGCTATCTGAATTAATATTAGGTTCTCAGAAGGAGAGTATTCCTGCAGGAATAAAATCAAATGTTTTGGATTTTTACTTTTTATAGCTTATCAATGGTAGTTATATTGTCATTTTCTTTGAGAAACAGATTACTTTTAAAGAAAAGAGTCTTTCTAAGCATCACTGGCTGCTTTATCTTGCCATTTGCTTTCAATGGAGCCATGTGAAATCTGCCCCTATGAATTGAATTAATTACCTGAACTATTTTCCTTAATCTTCATGAATTATTTCTGGTTTGGAAATTGCATTGTATGGCTGCAATACCAACTGTTAACCACCACAACAAATGTGTAGCTGTCTTTTATAAATGTTTTTCAATGATTCTAAATTTACTGTTGCAAGACAATAAACTTGGTGATCAGAAAGTCAAATGACTTAAGAAGCTTATAAAATATTATATAATTTTAGGGTTTTTTGTCTTTAAGTGAGAAATATGAATTGCATTCAAGGAGCTAAGCCACATGACAGCGAACCACTGTGGCTTTTTTCATTTAGCTGGCCCTTCAGTCTATTTATTCCAGAGACGCAATTAGAGTACGTGAGGGCCCCTATAAAAGCACTGCCCTCTATTGATTTGCAGGATATAAAAATTTGCATGACAATACAAATTCTGCCAGCACATGGGGGCAGGGTGAAGTAATCACTTTCCAGCTGTCATTACTATACAGAATCAGCTCAGTCTTATCATCTGACTGGTTTTGGTGTATTTTCAACTGAAATATAAAGCAGCCAGGATTTACAATCAGAAAATGTCAGCTTTTCAGGCAGATTCGACAATGGCATTTCATTTACACTGCAATCCACTTTCTCACTTGGTGAGGTACAAATCACAGGAAGATTGGAAGCCAGCCTAAATACTTTTAAGCTGGTTTTGCCTACCTTTAATGTAAACAGCAAATAGTTACAAAATCAATAGAAGTTGTTAACCCCTTTAAACCTGTCTTCTCCTTACTCATCTGTGGGATTACTTTAAAATGACCAGTGAGTAACTTACTGCTAAATGGTTCAACACAGGCTTTGGAGTTGGACAGTCTGCCTTCCAATGCCACCTCCGCCTCTTGTTAGCTGAGTGAGCTAGGGAAAATTATCTCACCTTTCTGTACCCCAACTTCCTCATTTGTAAAATAGAATAATAATAATGGCATATTTTATTACATTGAAATGGCATGAATTTTTAGAAACATTAAATGACATAATAAATACACTAGGGCTATTGCATTGCAGTGCTCAGAGAAGTACAATTCACATTGCGTTCTATGTGGAATTGTGCAAGATGGCAGACCTACATGTAAAGAACTTACGGTAGTCCCTGGTACAAATAAGAATAAATTTTATAGAATTTATGATCTTTCCTTTTTCTTGAAATTATTTGACTTTCTTGAATGTCTGTGTCTCTTCCTAAAACTCTTTCACTGGCTCCTCACATCTAATGGTACTGTCTCCCAAAACTCATACACATCATGATGACCTGCTTTTCTCCTCATTTTCTCCATTAGGTTGGTCTGTTAAGTAGAACTAGACATAATGACAGTGTGTAAACTGGGATGTAGTTATTAAATTGAGACTAAAATCAAATAGATTAATGGTTCCCAAATCTGTCTGTGCATCAGAGTCAGTTAGTGGGTCATCTAAAAATACAGATTCTCAGGCCCATTCCTCAGATCTATGGAATTAGAATATTTGATATGGGGGATTGTTGGAATCTTGTACCCCTAAAAGTTTTTGAGCTATTTCAGCTATTCAGACAGATTAGGGAACTGAAATCTAGAACCAGGAATGATGCAAATATTACTGTTCAACATCAGAGTGAAAGATTCAAGTCAAAGAGCACAGGGTCAGAGCATGAGCAGAAAATGAAGCCAGAGCTGAGTGTTAGGAGCCTGTGAAGCCTGTTCATTCGTGACCCGCCCTGTGCCCCACAGCATTCTCTATCACAGCTCTTACCACACAGTGTTGAAATGATGTTTCCAGCTTATGTTTCTTTTCTTTCCTTCCTTTTTTCCTTCCTTCCTTCCTTCCTTCCTTCCTTCTCTCTCGTTCCTTCTTTCTTTTTCTTTCTTTTCTCTTCCTTTCCTTCCTTTCTCTTTCTTTTCTTTCTCTCATCTGTCTTGCTCTCTCACCCAAGCTGGACTACAGTGCCACAATCTCAGCTCACTGCAACGTCCGCCTCCTGGGTTCAAGGGATTCTCATGCCTCAGCCTTTGGAATAGCTAGGACTACAGGTGTGCACCATCACGCCCAGCTAATCTGAGGTTTTGCCAGGTTACCCAGGCTGCTCTGGAACTCCTGGCCTCAAGCAGTCCACCAGCCTTGGCTTTTCAAAGTGCTAGGATTATAGGTGTGGGCCACCCATGTCCGGCCCTCTCGAGCTTATATTTCTTATTCAAGTATGAGATTCATAAAGGCAGACTTAGTCTGAAAAATTCCTCTTCATATCCTCACACCAGTGTTCATGGCAAGGATCCAAAAAATGTTGTTAAAATAAATAGTTAAAATGTAAGCCAAGAGAGAACGAATTATTAATAGGACTCTTTGGCTCTTTTGTTACATATAACCAATTTGAACTAGTTAAAAGTGAGAAAAGGGAATGCAGTTTAAGACTATAAGGTATCTCATGAAACTCAACGCTGGGCTTCAGGTAGGAACTAGACCACAAGATAAATGCCATTAGGACCATCGTCTCTGTTTCTCTTTGAACATTTACTTCAATAACTTCTTTCTGAAAGCCAGATTTCTCTGCTTCTCTTGTTTTCGAGGTTTATCTTTTGCAGTTCCAGTCTTCTACTGAGAATAACTCATTGTCCATTCTAATTCTAAATTCCTGGGATTGAGAATCTGACTGGCCCAGCTTGGATCCAATATCTGAACCAGATCCAGTTGGCCATGGCCAGAAAACAGGCACAAAGAAGAAATGTCACTACTAAAGACCTACTCCTGTGGATTGGGGGACAGGGGGATGGTCAGTTCTCAGATAAAGTAGACTTAAACACTTTTAATATTATCTGTTGCAGTGAGGCAGATTCAGATAAGCTGTCCAAAAAAGAGAAGCAGACAGTGTGCTAGAGAACTTGGCACTGAAGTACAAATCAACTGTCTCAAACAGGAAAATTTTATCTTTTATTCAGGACCAGACCTTTTTATAGGGACAAATCCCTAGAGGAACAGGTGGGAATGCTTAGGTTGTAGGGGAAGAGTCAAGAAGTCGGGGATTGCAAAATGCACACCCTTGGCCAGCAATGACTTTACATAATTTGTTACTGGGTCTGCCCACACAGTACATGTAGGGAGAAAAAAGCCATTCCATATGTACTTTCACTGTTTAAAGAAAAGGGTAATATATCACAATCATAATGCAGTAAAGTGACAAGGGCACCTTCCCATATGGCATGAAGTCTGCCAGTAGATTGAAAAAACTGCAATAAAAATGTTTTTATAATAGAACATTAATTTTTATGTACCATACAGCCAACATGATAGAGACCAACAGTACCTAGTATTTGAACTTCTCAAAGGAAACTCTAATCTACTGAGAGGAATGGGAGAGCTGGGATAAGGAGGCATCTCATATTGAACTGTGCACCTCACAAGTCCTCAGCAACACTTGGTGATGGAAGATGGTAAAATTGTTTTGCAGACCATAAAGGCTTCAAGTTTTGCTACCCTGGATACAATCTTTAATGTTGGTACTCAGTATGGTGGGAGGATACATTCACTGGGTATATGGAATATGTTCCTTAACCACTCTTCCCAGTCCTCCTTCTAAGCTGGAGAGAGGAGAAAGAATTGACAACTGTAACCAAGACATACTTATGTTTCATCAAACCAAAGTATGAATTCATCACTGCACTGAGCAGTGGACTAACCAATATGTAGATATTTCTTCATTAATATTTTATATTAATTTATTTGCTGGCTTATATGCTTAAAATGTCTTTGTTTTAAATGCAGGTGATCCGAGGACATATGACCCAGATTTCAAGGGGCCTGTTGCCAACAGGTAAGCAATTATTTTTTGGGGAATATGCTTTTTTAAACATACACAGAAAGCTTTGGGGGATGGGGGAGATACTGTTTTCTAGTCAGTGGAGAATTGTGTCTACTGTGAGGGGAAAATGATATATTTCTGCCTAAATGTCACCTTATTTACACAGGGAAAGTACAGAGAATAAATCTTTCCATGAGTCATGAATATCTTCTCCCGTTAGCAAATGAACTGCCTTACATTATTAAACTAAGTGTTTGTACTTTTCAAAAAGAGAAGTGAAAAAAATGCTTTATGAGATTTAACCACTTTGTAGAGAAGCAAACTCATTCAAGTAGTTGTTTTATGCACCTGTTTACTCTGGGACTCACCATTGCAAATGCAGAGTTGCCATGCCAACTTCTTCCAAGCCAAGTATTTGTGCTGCTCAGCTTCCAAGATCAGAGTGCTTTCTCAGAGGCAGTCATTCACCAATGCATCGTGTGCACTTTAAGATAGTTTAAAATGCTCTAGGGAAATATGTACTCATCTCAGCTGGTGCTTCCTGCCCTCTCCAAGGTTCTGTGCCATTTTAAAATTAGCCAGTAATTCATAGTCCTCTTATTATTTATTTTAGCCTCTATTTGCAAGCTTTTTGCTAATCACAAAGGGGATTGTGAGGTAAAATGTCTACATATGGAGGGAAGACTGTGCAGTTGGTGGCTGTTTTTTGCTTAACTTTGATTTCTGTCAGTTGTATGTCATAATGAACCGTGATGTGAACTAGCGATCAGCATGCTCATTTGCACGTGCCAACCATCAGTATGTACGTTAGCATTTACTGTTATGTCCCTATAATAGCCCAGCTTTAAAGAGATGTATATTCAGTTTGTTCTAATTTTGTAAAAAAAACAAGTCATTTGTTTCAGGTTACTCATTTAAAGGTATACTTAGAATAAAGGCACCTTCTTTAAAATGAGTCCAAAACCTCTCCATTCTCTCCATGGTAACACCATGAATACATTTTGTTGTCTAGTATACAAACAGCCTCATTCAGTGTAGTGGCTACTTTTACTATCATTACATCCATTTTACAATAACTTATTTGTAAGCATTGAATGTAGCCTGTTGGCTTCAAGGGAACTTTAGGTATAAATCAGATTCAACAGTAATAATAATTATAATAAATAGGCTGACACATTTAGAAAGAGGAAATACAGATTACGGGTGTGTCTTTCTAGGCCATAGATAAGAGAGCAGAATTATGCCTGGCTGGTTTTAGGTGTAGTAAAAGAGGTGAGATCTCCTGTCTTCCATTATGTAGAATTTAATGATGGAACCGTGTAGTTCAGGTAAAGTCTAAATGACTGTGATAATCACTGTGAGGAGAGTAATTTATTTTTACCTGGGGCCTTTTTTGATGCCTCCGGCACCACAAAGACCTTCAAAGGTGAGCTGGTCATTCTGTGGGCAGACCTTCCTCCGCCTTCAATCCAAGAATGGAGGAAAGCATTGTAAAACCAGGGGGGCATAAATACAGGAAGACACAGTTGGCCTATTTGTAACTTTTTCAGACAGCAGGGTTCTATACTGTCCTTACCGGGAAAATAATCGGGGTGTTTAAGGAGCAAGTAAGAAGCCCCCAATTCTCCACATTGCCTTTAGCAGCAGGACTGGCTTTAATAACACCTTGTGCTTACATCATGCAGCTCTCCTGAAAAATCCCAAATGTTATTGGATATTCAGACAGACTCTTACAGCATTCTCTGCTTGTGAGTCCACTATGTTCTGCTTTCTTCTCTCAGTTCACAAGGGCAGCATTTTGTGCCTAGTCACCACCCAACTGTGTTTGTTTTGAGAAAAGACGAAGGGATGATGGTCATGCATAGGAGAGGTGAACTCAGTGTCTCATTTGTTCCCATCTACCAAGAACTGGGTGTATGAGAGCTATTGTCCAATAACCAAGAGAAGATGATTTTGATAGTTTAAGGTGTTTCCCCAGGCCCTTTTCACAAAATAGATCTTCAGGCCCCAAGATTTCTCCCTGATATTCAACAGAATCAAAAAATGATTGATTAGTGAAAAAGATATTCAGCATTATCCTTGGCATTAGACATTGGAAATGAATACACATAGAAAACTAAGAAATGAAAGCTCTCCGATAAGATGCTACATGAGAAATTCATCTCATAATGTAGACCTAACTAAATTTTATTTAATGGAGAATTGGTATGCTTTCTTCTGTTAGGTAAGAACCATGTAATCCACTGTTTCTCTTCCTATACTGCCTTGTAGGAAGCCTACTGATAAGCCCACTTATTTTTGAGGAAAATAACATCTCATCTTTGTATTATTACCAACTAGCATAATTCTTCTGATAGAGTAAGGGGTACTATACACATTTATTTAAGGAGTGAAGGAAAGAAAACAAGAATGGGAAGGAAGCAGTGTGACATAGAATCCAGGGATAAACACAAGGATGAACTTCAAAAGGGGCTGAGTAACGGCCATAGCGTTATTACACTTGAGACAAAACAGTCAGCATATGTAAGTGAAGCTTCACTTATGGGTTTAAACTTCAGGACTTCTAAGTCTATATTTAAAGTTCTTGCTAAGATGCTATCTGAACCCTCAACCATTTTCAGATGCCAATGGTGTGATATTGGGTTTATATTCCTAAATAAGATACTCTGCTAACAGGAAAGTAGTAGCAGAGTTCTCTGCACTATTTGCATTACTAGGTCTCATGGAATACACCTCATACTATTTTTCAAGTCAATTAGTTTTTATAACATGTCTACAGGGGGCATGACACTGCATATGGTGTGGATCCAAGTATGCTGTGTCAAGGGAGGTCAAAGATTTACAGGTCCTCATACAAAAAGTTCAGCCTATTCTGTTTATCTCTCTCTTTTTATATTAGGGCAAAGTCATTAAAATGTTATATGATCATTTACTTGACCTGTGTTCCAAGTCTAGGAAAATAAAGTCCAAATTGCTACAGTTGGCATCCTGTAATAAAGGCCACATATTATCATCTCGGGTTTTAGAGATGGAGTTTGTTTCCTTTTGTTTTAAATATGTAAACTATCCTGAAAAAAGGATGCAATTTTAAATAATGCTGACATTTTCAAGCATAGCTGTGAAAGAAATAATCATATTCTGGCTGGGCACGGTGGATCATGCCTGTAATCCCAGAACTTTGGGAGGCTGAGGCCAGCAGATCAGTTGAGGCCAGAAGTTGGAAACCAGCCTGGCCAACATGGTGAAACCCCGTCTCCACTAAAAATATCAAAAGTAGCCGGGTGTGGTGGTGCGCGCCTTTAATCTCACATTCAGGAGGCTGAGGCAGGAGAATCGCTTGAACCCAGGAGGCAGAGGTTGCAGTGAGTTGAGATCATGCCACTGCACTCCAGCCTGGGCGACAGAGAAAGACTCTGTCTCAAAAAAAAAATAATAATAATAACCATACATTTTACAAACAGAACGCTGTCCAAGGAATAGGTGCTATAACCAGTGGTATACTAAGAAAAAATGAAAATCTAGACCTCATCATTAATTACTCACACAAATATTGAATGCACTCCAAGGGAAATTACACACCAGATGACAAGACCCCACAAGCATATGGAAAGCTAAAGAGCAAGCACAAGTAACATGGGCTGTGCACCAAATGTGTGGTCCACAGCAAAAGCTGCTGCAGGATTTCAGGGAAGGAAGGGCACTCTGAGGCTGGGGTCAGAGGTGCTGATTCCTGGGCAGGGCCACAGAGCAAAGAAGACTACTAATTTATGGGAGGCACTTTCCCAAACTTAGGAATTTGGAAAATAGCACTGTTTTCTAAGAGTTAAACTAGAAATTAACACATAATTAAAGCACAGATGTAGATAGTCACCATAATGAGACCTGTAAGGCTTCTAGTCCAGCAAGGCTTGATGATAAATTTATTCAATCTATTAACATATCTAAAGAGAAGTACAAATGATGATCAACCAACTCTGTCCATCCAAGACCTCTCCAGATTAGGGCACCAAGTCAAATTGATGAGAGGATCCGATGTAAGGATCCTGCTCTCTTGACCACAGGCTAGCAGAGATGGATGCCATCAGATATTCTATTCATGTAATTCCCCTTGTTCTGACTCCACACTCATCAAGCAACCTTTTGATAATTAGGTTTTTCATGTAGTTTGCCTACAGGGAGGAATGAACTGGTCAGGGCAACATGAACATCAGTTCGGCTCAGCAATTAAATTTCTCAATGTAAATTATTTCATTGGCATTCTGATTTTAGACATCAGTCTCTTGTGAGCTTTGTTAGTGCCAGTCATCATCCCTGAGTTGGAGTAATTCTAGGGCATGACAAAATCAATATTCAGACCCTGCAGAAATGTACATAACTGGTTTGGCTCAGCAGAGAGTTTATTCAAGCATTTAGAGAACACAGAGTGAGATTGTTTAGGCAGATATGTTAGGACAAAATTATGTAGGGCTTTGAATACCATGCTAAAGCATTTGGAGCTGATTCTTAGGCAGTGGGAACTCATTGGAGAAATTAGTACCGGGGGAGTGGTGTGACATGATCAAAACTGTTACTCACAGGTCTGCAATGTACAGCTGTTTGTAGTGGAGCTCATGGCTTAACTGAAGAGTCAGCCAAGCAAGCAACTAACTACAACGTGGTATTATAAGTGCACAGACTACTCTTGGAGCACCAAGGAAGAGTTCTTGCAATTCACTCCAGGGGTGATCAGAGGATATTTTTCAGAAGAGAGAATTTTCCACTAGACTTTAATGTTCTTTCAAAATGTCCCCTTTTTATAGGTGTTTTAGTTAAAAGAAATATATCAGTATTTCAAAAAGCCTCAGAAATATATTTATATTTCTGACTTTCTACTTGATAGTTCTACCTGGATGTGCCATGGGCATCCTAAACTCAACATTTTAAAGCCTAAACTCATGAGCTCCTTTGCCCTTTATACCCTTCTTGCTCCTTCTCATGGTGTTTCCTTCCTTGGTGAATGTAACTACAATCAAACTAGTTGTTAAACACAATAGTGCTAGATTCTTGCTTCTACCCTGAATATATAATAGTCCTAAAACCTTGCAGATTTTGTCTTCTTTTTACTCTTAGAACTCTGCTTTCCCAGGACAACTGCCTGAGTCGAGGCTTTAATAATCTCTTAGCTGAGTTACTGAAATCGTCTTTTAAATGCTGTCTTGCTTTCCTTCTAACCAACTCTGTCCTGCCAGAATTCTGTCTTTTTCAGGATTGAGTCCATCCTTAATTTTGAGACCAGGATGATAGTTTATTTATGCATTCAGCAAATATGCATTATATACCAGATACTTTTCTCAGCCCAGAAGATACACTGATGAACAAAACAGACAAGCTTCTGGCTTCTCATAGACCTGAGATTCTAGATAGGACATCAATTATATAAGCAAAGAAATGAATAAAGCTACTTTCAATAGTGATAAATACTGTAACATAAATACAATCAAATGATATGGTTGAGAGTGAATGGGGAACTGGGCTGTTGTTAAGGGCTCTTGGGCAGATGGCAGGTAAGAGTTGGATGACAAGAGGGAGCCAGCCATGCAAAGATCTAGGGTCAAAGCATTCAGGCAGAAGATAACAAATGCAAAGTCCCTGAGATGGACACAACTTTAGAATGTTTGAGGAATGGAAAGAACTCAAGTGTGACTACAATGAAAGGATAAGTGTTCTCAGGCTCTCATACTTTGATGTGTACTATTGGCTCTTCTTGGAATGTCTTCAAGTATGAGTGCAAGGGTCACCTCTTCTTTGAATTTTTTCTATATTCTTCTTACTCCTATCAGTACTAGACACACTCTCCTTTTTCCAGAGCTTTCATCAATAACTATTAATTTCACTGATCACATTAATCTCTTTATTATCTGCCTCTCCTACTGAACTTCAAACTCTGTTGTGGAGAAACTTTCTTTAGTTTATCTTTGTATTTCTAGCACATAGCACAGTGCCTAGCACATAGAAAGCATAGTTAATACTTTTTAAAAAATCTCTTGATTTAAAGGTGCCTACAGAGTTTTTAAGTTATTTGCATAATTATCAGGAATAACTTGTAGACAGTGACATTTTAAAGTGCAAAAAAAAAAAATAGAAAAAAGAACAAGCTCATATATTGAGGAATAAAAGAGGCCACAAATATTAAAGATGAGTGTTAGCCTACATCTTTCTGTGGAAAAGAGTCACGCTGATAAATAATTAATCACATTAGGCCATTTGCTCCATTCTGAATGAAGAATGTAAATGCCAGGTTTAGAGCACATCTTCAATTCACATTTGCATTCTGAAGAATTAGCCATTTGGGGCAATTATTTACTTTTATTTCTCTTCATTTCCTTCTACATTTGAGACTTTATAAAAAAGTTTTCAAAGGAAGTGCTACGGACGTAGGTTTTTTATTCCAAACTATTTTACAAATCAAAATGGTTTGTAACCTCTTGCAGACATTTTTACAACACAGGACCTACTTTTTTTTTTAATTTTGTGTTCTTTTTTTCTATAGGTTTTCAATCATAATTTTCTATGATAATGAGCCCTACCTTCATATATTTAAGTCTCTTCTACAATTAGAAAAAGCATACCAATTAATTCAACAAGAAGCAAATATGAGAAAGGCATACATTTAGAAGACAGCACAGTGTTGTCACAATGATTTGAGATGTCTACTTGATAACAACACTTTAGAATTTATAAGAATGTGTGGTGTGTGTCCACATAGTGCATTATGTGCTATCACTAAGGCCTAAAGCTGAACTTTTTCTTTTGTGATTTGGCATCAAGAGTTGAATCACAGAGTCAGTGAATCTCAGGATTGGAAAGGACTTTGAGGTCACTTAATCCAACTCCTTTATATGAATGAACCCTTTCTTCAACATCCCTAATAAGTGGCTCTTCATTCTTTCCTTGAATCTTTTCATGATAGTGAACTTACCACCTCTCCAATGCTTCAGGTAAAATAAATGATTTTACTAAATTTCAGACAGATTTTCCACCTTCTATAATAATAGTTATTTTCAGTATTGTGACACCTACCAATTTGTTTAGTATACTCTTTTGTGTATAAAGAAAAAAAGGACAACTATAGAACATTCAAGCTTTCATTTCTATTTACTTATATACCTATATGCCTCTTTCTAGAAAGGATCTTAAGTGAAATGACTTAAAACACCTGGATGCATTAGAATTATTAAAATGAAAATAGAAATTCAAAGTCCCAAAAGAAATTTTTGACTCAAGACTAATACAGTAGCTGATATTGAAATTAAATTTATCAGTGGGCTTTCTACATGTCAATATAAAAAGAAAAACATAGTGGATTATACAGTTCTTTTTATTGGAAGAAAATATACCAATTATTCAGTATATAAGGATTTTTCTTAGTTTTAAATTACAAGAGGCATTTTTCATAGAGCATATTTTATGTGCATTCATGGGCATCTATTTCATGCCCCATGTCTTCTAGGCACTAGAGATACTGTGATGAGCAATATAGATAAGGTGGGTGTCTTCTTGGAAGAGGGAAGAAATAGGGCAGAAAACATCTGAGAAATGAACATAAGTACGAGGAAGAGAGTAAAACAGAGTGATGTAACAGGGCCTTTGTAGGGGAGGGGAAGTGTTAATTTAGATTTGGTGATGAAGGAAGATCTCTTTATGGAGGTGACAATTGAAATGAGACTTGAATGATAAGAGGAGTAAGTCAGGCAGAGTCTGAGGATATAGCATGTTAGATAGAGGAGGCAAAATGAAGAGTCCCTAAGGCAGGAATACACTTAGTGCAGGGAGCAGAGAGGCCCATGTGAGTGCAGCAAGGTGGATGGGAGCGGGACTTAGGCAGTGGGTGGGTAGGAGATGCTCTGCAAGCTAAGCATGTTTACAGTGAGTGCAGTGGAAAAGTCATGTGAGGGTTTTAGTAACAGAGTGAGCTAATCTGTTTTTCAAACTCATCCTGACTGCCCTGTGGAGAATTTAAGTGTCCAAAATCAGAAGCAAGGAGATTCACAGGAAGCTTTTGCAGTTGTCTAAGTGAAGGAGTCAGTCACTTGGAAGAGGGTAGTGGTAGTGGAAATAGAGAGACTTGTATAGACTCAAGATATGTTTTGGTGGTAGAGGGAGCAGCACTTACTGATGGGATTGGATGTGAAAAGCAAGAGAAAAAATGAGTCAAGAGTAACTGTTAGATTTGTGACTTGAACTACCAGGAGAATGATGCTCCCCTATAGTAAAAATGAAAAGATTAGAGAGGTTAAGACTTCTGTTTTGCCTGTGTTAAATTTGAGATACTAAATAGATATCAGCCTGTGAATGCTATGCATGAGTCTGGAGCTCAGTGAAGAATAAAATGAGGGCTGGTGATCAAGAACTGGGAGTTGTCTCCCTACAGATAAGATTTAAAGCTGAGCTTCTGGATGAGAACACTTAGGAGGGTGGAGGAGAGGCCCCAGAACAACACTCCAGACTCAAAAGCATTTGGAGATCAAGCAGAGGTGGAAGAATCAGTACAGGACATGGAAGAACACCCAGTGAGTTGGAGAAAAGGCAGGAGAATGAGATGTTACAGAAGCCAAAAAAAAAGAGAGAAAGTTTTACAAGAGGAGTTTGGGTTTTTGTTCTGTTGTGGTTTTTAAAGTGGCCCAGTATGTTGATTACCTTGAAAGGTCAAATGATAAAAATTGAGAAATGATCATTGGATTTGGCAATATGAGTCATTAGTGACTTCATCAAGAGCAAGCTCAGCAGCAGTGGCCACTAAAGTGTGACTAAGAAGAGTTCATTAGAGATTGTGTGGTGAATCTAGTAGAGATGGCTACCAGGGGCAATAAAGACAACACTTTCAGTAAGTTTTCCTGGTGGATGAGAGGAATCTGGGGCCAAAGAAGAGCTTTCTGAAGATGGGAGACACTAGAACATGGTGGTGTGTGGTGCTAGACATTATCTAGAAGGCCACTGATGACACAAGATAAAGAAGAAATTATGGAGACAAAGTCCTAAAGACAGAGTCCAGAACACAATTGGAGAGTCTTGCCTACAATGGAAGCAGGGACTTTGAACCATAGTTGCAAGATAGTAAGCAAGGAATATGTTAGAGATGTTGGAGTGTCAATAGTTTTGATAATGAAAAGAAGAGGTAGTCTTGCTGGTTGCTTTTATTTTCTCAATAAATTATGAGGTAAGGCCATCACAGGGGTGGTGGCAGTGGTGATGGTGGGGTGGTAGTGGTGGTGGTGGAAGGCCCAGGGCTGGAGTGTTGAGTGTTGGAGAGGGCAGAGAAAATATGAAGCACACATTTTGGGAATGGGGAAGTGAAGCCTCATATATTATTAATCTAGAATATATATATATATATGCATATACGTATATATATGCATATATATGTATATATATGCATGTACATATATGCATGTGTGTGTGTGTGTGTATATATATATATATATATATATATATATATATATATTTCATTTGCCACACAGAATATTATTCTAGCGTAGGAAAGACTTAAGGGAACATAAAAATTGGTACTTAAAAGTGATGAAGAACAATGATTTGTGGGCATATATTAGATACCTAAATTACATGAACCAGGAGATCTTGAGGTGACTGAAGCTGGGTGACAGTACCCTGGAATGCTTCATGTAGTAGGAGAATCTTCGGCAATATTTTGAAGGAAGGATCATATTGGCAAAGGAGGTAGATAGTATCTCTTGCAATGGCTTAAAAATAGGAGTAGGCATGTGCCATACAAAGTAGATTTGCTTGGCTAGACCAAAAAGTAGAGCCTAAATAAAACATATGGCTGAAAAGTGAAGGGGCCTCGGCATATGTGTAAAATATCAGAGATGAAATATTGGCAGAATTTCATTTCAGTTTTTATGGAAAAGGAAAAAAGAGGTTAAGGAGGATTCCAGATTGTGCATTAGTTTATTCCTTCATTCTAGTGGAGTATGCAGAATTGAATAAGACACAGACTATGCTCCCAATAAACTTAAAATTTCAACCACTAATGTTAATACATTTAAAAATGAATGACTTGCTAAATAGAAGTATAAGCATAACTTGGGGAACAGAGTAAAGTGAATAATTATTATTGACTAAAAAAAAAATCAAGAAATGTTTCTTGGAGGTATCATTGAGTTAGACCCTGGAGGAGGAGAATGATTTAACAGATACAAGAATGGAAAAGATAATTGGATTCATGGAGGTATGTGTTGCAGATTGGGTTCTTGGAGTCAGATGCTGAGATGTAGTCTGCGGTGCAGGCTCTTTACTAGTGATCAGTGTCTGTGAAAAGAAGGGAAAGGAGGCAAGAGGGAGGAAGTTTTCAAACTGCTAGGTCCAACAAAGCCTCAGCTACCCAGCAGGGAGGAGTCTAGAGTAATTCTGAAATGACCACATCTTTATTTACTTATTTTTGACTCTTCCTTCAGGTTCAAGGGTACATGCGAAGGTTGTTACATAGATAAACTGTGTGATACAGGGGTTTGGTGTACAGATTATTTCATTGCCCAGGTAATAAGAATAGTATCCAATAGGTAGTTTTTTGATCCTCTTTCTCCTCACACCCTCCATTTTCAAGTGGCTCTGAGGCTCTGGCAGACATTGTCTGGAGACAGGAGGCTGTCTGCATACCACACTCCTCACTGCTGGGCAGCCAGTCTTTCCTTAAAAGGAAACCAGGGTGGAGCTTTTTCGTGTGGATCACAGCACGTGAGCATAGCATATCCCATTGTACCCCAGAGGGGCTGAACAGAGACTAGGATGGAAGACACTTTGGCAACGAAGCTGAATAGATCATGCGGGATTGTAGAGGGGTTTGAAAGCCATGATGAGGATTTGAGACTATTTTTTCCCAGGGAGCTTTGTTAGGGAATTAAGGAGGGCCATATGATCATCTAATACCTTGCTTTCAGGAGATAATGCCAGATAGTGAACCTGCAGCACCAGAATCTCTTAGAAGTCATAGTTGCCATAGAACACAGCTGCCTAATGAATTGGCAGCTGGGGGCATAGGGGAGGTAGCCCATACATGGTGTCCAGTTTCTTTTTCTATCTCCTATTCTTAGATAACAGTATCTTGATATTTCATTCAAACCAAATTCACCTGACCCTTCACCTTTACTGTGGTTACAACTAAAATGTTTGTAACTGACCCATATCTCCTCTTTTTAGAGAAACTAATATTATCTGTCTTACCGTATTCCTGTGTCAGACCAACATACCTGTGTCAGAAGAATATATTAGCTATATTTTTCAAATATTGTTCTGCCCAGGCTGTCTTGCTGCTAAATGGATTTGTTTTTATTTGCTCTCAATCAATCTATATATTTAAGTGTACATTCTTTTGGCAAGACAGTGGGAAAATTGATTATTTTTCTATTAAAAAATTAAAGGCAGTTTGTGCTCAGATGGACAGAAGACCAGTGGGTAGGCTTGGTTAGGAAGCCAGCAGGGATGGAAAGCAGCTGGTAGTTTCTGTGGACTGGGGCCCTGGGGCGTGGCACCACCTACCATGTAACCATCCTGGAGACGGTGAACTAGGACCGTAGGGGCGATCCTAGTAGCAGCATCCCATTATGGGATTTCTCAGTCCTTCAGAAACTAACAGTGTGGAGCCAGGTTACCAGATCTAAACAGTAGTGCAGAGAACCTGGGCAAAGAAAGAGCTTATCAGGAGGCACAAAGGCAAAGACTGGAAGAGTCCTCTTCACGCACTAACATGCCTTTCGTAATGTAATGACTATGCAGGGTTTCCATACCAAGGTCATTTTCTAGTTAGACCTGTGAGGAAGAATTAATGGGGAAATATATTAAATTTTATCTGGGTATTGGTATTTAATTTTATCTGGGTATTGGTATTTAATTTAGATCTTTTTCTACTCACATATTAGTTTTGTAATGATTATTTTGTTGGGTTGGTTAAATAAGGGATTAGGATATAAATAGTGTATGCACCTGTCAGCTAAGCATTACTTGAGATGCCTCTCTATTTTGGTAATTGAAGCCATCACTCAAGCATGATTCTTTACTTGATATGAGCTTACCCAAACTTCGTGTATAGTGTCTGGAAGAAAAGGAATAGCTTTTCACTGCTAGCCTTATAAACCCAAATTGTAAAAGTGAGGACAAACCTCACAGCTGCATATTTTTTAAGTCTAAACATGATAAAATTAGATTTAAACTTCCCAACACATATCATATTGTCATTTAGATTTCAGTTGCTTGTTGAACTGTATTCAGGATATTGTGTTTCATGATTTACCAGCATAGACATCAGTTTACATTCTCTGGACTTTTGAATTCAGATCACACTGTGAGTTTATTTCTGATTGAAGTCTCCTTCTATTTATTTACTGAATGTCTTCAGGAAACAATTTCTTCATGTTGGCAAAGTTGTGTTCCTCATAATCATTACTAATCTCATGTTTTTGGTAATTTGTTGTTTATTCATCATAGGATGCTTACTATCAGACAGTAAAAAAAAAATAAAGCTTAGAAACAATGGTGAAAACTGAAGGAAAATATCATTAACTCAAAGTTTAAAGTAAAAAAGTTCATACCACAATTGATTTACATGTACCTTATTTCTTAATGTTTTCTTCCTGAAAATGATCCATTGTAATATGTATTAGCATTTTATAGTTTCCTTTTCTGTAGATGGGCAAGTTTATCCCCTACAATAGGTGGAGAAAATTCTGTTCTTCTACAGTTTTGCATTTGATATCACTTGTTTTTTAAGATTTTGGAGCTAAAGTTGCAACCATACAAGCCATCTTCTCCATATGGATTATCCATAATTTAATTTTCTACTGTTCAATAAAAGAGGAAATGAAACTCCATCTCTTTCTGGAAGAGGTTTGATTTCCTATCCCACTGCCATCAACTTCCTCCCCAAAATGTTTGTACATAATACAATGCTTGTACATAATATAAGTGCTGAATTTATGAATTTGTTAAACACTCTTGGTTTTCCTAAACTAGGTTATTATAATGTTGGTGTGCTGTTTATTGATTCTAACTCCAGGTTAGTAGACCATGTCTACTTCCTTAACCTTATATACCACCTATATCATTTGCAATACAATTGGGGGGTTAAAACTAGCTCATACAACCTTGGAGAGCTGTTAATTACTAAACTGTGATTGGAAGAGCAAAATAGGACTTTCAGTCATAGAAGAGACAGCCCAGTTATATTTTAAAGATAAGATTTAATGTAGGAGAAAGCTTTAGAACTGAGCCTTGAAAGGTGGGCAAGATGAGTATTTTGCAGGAAAAGGACAAAGTATTCCAAATGAGAAAAAAAAAAAACAGTAAGAATAAAAGCAAGGTGTCTTAATTCAGAATATGGAATACTTTCCTGAGCAGTGTTTCATCTCTAGCAGGTTTTATGTGTATATACATATATATGAAATACATAATATTTTATATGTATATAAAATATTATACACACACACACACACACACACACACGGAGAGAGAGAGCACATCACTATCTGAAAATTTAAAATAAAAAATGCTCCAAAATCTGAAACTTTCTGAGCACTGACATGACATCACAAGTAGAAAATTTTACTCCTGACCTCATGTGATGGTTACATTTATTATTTAAAATATGTATAAAATTATCTTCAGGCTATATGTATAAGGTGTATATGAAACATAAATGAATTTCATGTTTGGACTTCGGTTGCACCCCCAAAATATCTCATTATGTACATTGCAAATGTTCCCAAATCTGAAATTTGAAACACTTGTGGTCTCAAGCATTTTGGATAAGGGATACTCTACAGACACACATACACACACACACATGCATGCACATGACCCTCAGTGGATGCTTGAAACATATGCTATGCATTTTCTTACACATACATACCTATGATGAAGTTTGATTTATAAATTAAGCACAAGAAGAGGTTAACAACAGTAACTAATAATAAAATACAACAATTATAACAATGTACTGTAAAAAAAGTTATGGGAATGGGGTCTCTCTCTCTCATTGTCTCTCAAAATACCTTATTATACTGTACTTGCCAATTTTCTAACTACAGTTGACCCAGAGTAACTGAAACCTTGGAAAGCGAAACTGTGGATAAGGCAAGACTACTGTATACTGTATATATGTATATATAAAAATCTCCCTTTCTTCATATAAATAATAACATGCTATAATTGTGTTTTTTTAACCTAACAATATTTCTGGGAAATTAATCCATCAGTACCTATAGGGCAACAATAGGTGTTTAAAGAAAGGTCTTGAGAAAAATAAATGTATCAGATTCTTAAAATTTTATTGTTATTCATACAATTTGAAAAATGGTGTCCTCAGTGCCCTCTTCTGTCTTTTACTCACATGTGAAGGTCAAGTCCACATGTTCCCTCTTCAACTCAGCCTCAGTTACTCCATGGCAGAATCAGTTCCCCTCTTGTCTATGCTCTTCGAGTGCTTTATGCATTATACACTCCATTTATTACCCTGGTTGTGTTGAGAATTTTTTGTTTGCTTGTTTGTGTGTTTTTATCCATGAGTAGATTGTGAGTTCCTTAAAGCTTTTGTTTCTCTCTAGATCCTCATCCCCTAGTACAAGACCTGGTATATAATAAATGCTTACTAAATATTTGCTTGATTAAAAAATAGTGAGAGCACTTTAACTTTCATTGTTCATTGGGTCTATATTTCTTTTCCTTGTTGTTGTTATTCTTTGGTATTTGACTTGCGATATTTATCTTCTCAGTAAAAACATTTTTAAAACCATGGAGCAGATAAAAATTATGGGTTAAAAATAAAACAAATGTCACCTGGAAATATTGGCACAATGCACTTTTTAGAAAATTTTATGAGAAAAAATAGATGATCCTCTTCATTTTATGTTACAAATTCCTGAGGAAGGGCTGATGTGGCCAAAATAAGTTTGCAACCTTCAGACTGGAGCAATTGCCCATAAATGTGTTTGTACATACACTTCTTGAACCTACCTCATGATGTATGCATGCACTTGTGTAATACTCACAAAAATGCTTCATGTCATTACTTCAAATATTTTTATGTTTAGCTTAGTCAAGCACAGATTGCTTTAATAGCATCATGGATTTTGTTGCTATGATATAAGACCATAGTGCTATATTTTCATTTCTCTATGCTTTGCTCATTTATATCATCCTCCTTTGCTTGCAATACTTAATAGAACTTTCAGTTTAAATGCAAATAGTTGAAAGAATTATTTCTTATTTGTTCCTGTTATGGTGGATCTGGCTTAACCATCCTTACCCAGAGCATGAGCATTTTTCTTCACTTTGCTTTGAAGATCATTTAAGCTCATCTCTAAACTGCCTCATTATGTCTTTCAGAAATACAGTTCTCATATAACAACTAATCAGGAAATTCAAAGTGTTTGAAGTATGTTGGGAAAAACAGATGTTTGCTATTTAAAGTACTGCAGATGATTGTTATTTCTTTTTCTAGTCAAAAGACGTTCATATCCACTAAATAAATGTATTGTCTTTAAGTGTGCATCCTTCTGTGTCACAGTGGTGGGAAATCTTCACGGCTAGAGTTAGAAATGAAAATGTTCTGCTAATGTTCTGCTTAACTATTCATTGTGCACAGTAGGGAAGCTGGGGTTAGAAAAACATCAGTAAATTTTACTTTTCTTAGCCTAACATGAAAAATAGGTAATGGAAATGGCAGTTGTTGGTTGCTTTGAAATACGTATGCTGAATGAGCTCAATAGCCATTTTTTAACCCAAAATAAGCTTAGTTGATTCTTTAAAAAGACTTTAGAGATAAACTTTAGAGATAAACATAGATGTTAACATGTTAAGCAACTGAGCTGTAAAGCCAAAACCTAAGGTAGCAGAAGTAGAAATAGGAAGAATTAGCGAAACATATTTAATTACTCATTACATTCAACCATAGAATCTAAAAGAATTAGTATCATTTAATACTTTTGTTGAAATAGAATTATAATAATGATTCATTTACTTTGCAAAGAATAGGAACACTTTTACACTGTTGGTGGGACTGTAAACTAGTTCAACCATTGTGGAAGCCATTGTGGAAGTCAGTGTGGCGATTCCTCAGGGATCTAGAACTGGTAATACCATTTGACCCAGCCATCCCATTACTGGGTATATACCCAAAGGACTATAAATCATGCTGCTATAAAGACACATGCACACATATGTTTATTGCGGCATTATTCACAATAGCAAAGACTTGGAACCAACCCAAATGTCGAACAATGATAGACTGGATTAAGAAAATATGGCACATATACACCATGGAATACTATGCAGCCATAAAAAATGATGAGTTCATGTCCTTTGTAGGGACATGGATGAAATTGGAAATCATCATTCTCAGTAAACTATCGCGAGAACAAAAAACCAAACACCGCATATTCTCACTCATAGGTGGGAATTGAACAATGAGAACACATGGACACAGGAAGGGGAACATCACACTCTGGGGACTGTTGTGGGGTGGGGGGAGGCAGGAGGGATAGCATTGGGAGATATACCTAATGCTAGATGACGAGTTAGTGGGTGCAGCGCACCAGCATGGCACATGTATACATATGTAACTAACCTGTACAATGTGCACATGTACCCTAAAACTTAAAGTATAATAATAAAAAAAAAGAACATTAGAGTTTATTTGGTTCAGTCTCCTATTTTCGGATGAGAAACAGAGTCCTAAAAACATGAAAAAGCTTAGTCACAATTACCTGGTGACTTGGTGGCAAAGACAAGGTTGGAATCCAGGTCTAGGTTATGAGTGTAGAGTTCTTTCTCCTGTATTTCTCCAAAATCATTTTCAAGTAAATCTGTCCGTGCAGTGTTTTGTTTGTTTGTTTTTTTTTGTTTTTGCTGAGTGAGGAAGCAAGCTGAGAGTGAAAGGAAATCCGTATCTATCCCATGGGTGGAGGAAAAAGATAACGGAAGTTGAGACTGGTTCTAAATCCAAGATTTGCCTCAAAATTATGTCAAATGTCTAATGTCCTCTGGTTGCTGAGTACTTCTGGAATCCTAAGAATGTCTCCTAAATTACTGAGTTTTCTCTCAATTCCTTTATCTAGAAGAGTTAATTAATATTTGGGGGAAGACACACCAGCATATAATGATCACCGTGCTAATTTGAAATCATTACAGACCATCAGATGAAATGAGATTTTTTTTTTTTTTGAAAAGAGGGAGCAAATAATAAGGATGTATTGGTTACTTTTGGCTGTAGCAATATTGGATGTCATTGTAAACCATGCTCTTTTTTTGAGATGGAGTCTTGCTCTGTTGCCCAGACTGCAGTACAGGGGCACAATCTCAGCTCACTGCAACCTCCACCTTCTGGGTTCAAGCCATTCTCCTGCCTCAGCCTCCAGAGTAGCTGGGACTACAGGCATGTGCCACCACACCAGGCTAATTTTTATATTTTTTTGTAGAGATGGAGTTTTGCCATTTTGGCCAGGCTGGTCTCAAACTCCTGACCTCAAGTAATCCTGCCTCAGTCTCCCAAAGTGCTGGAATTCCAGACGTGAGCCACCGCACCTGGCCTGTAAACAATCCTTTTAAAGATCAATTTTTAAAGCAATGCAAGAAGTAGTTACATTGTGGAGATAACAAATGGGAAGTTTGGAATTGAATTTCCCATGGAAATTCATCAATGGATTCAAAAAAGTTTGCATCTCAGACAATTTAGAATTGAAACTGACATACTCTGAACAATTGGACTAAGAAACCTAGCAATGACAAAGACATGGGTGTTAAAGATGAATCAAATATTTTTTGGTGAAATTTAAAAGGAAAAAGTCGCTAATACTAAATTATCATTTATATAAAGCATGATTTTTAAAATACATGTGGAAATAAACTTATAAATCAGGCACTATGAATGGATTGTTGAATATTTTATCTGCTTCATTATATTTTGATGAATCTCTGCTATAAACTGAATGTTTGTGTCCCCCAAAATATACGTGTTGAAACCCCAATCCTCAGTGTGATGGTGCTTGGAGGTAAAGGCCTTTGGGATGTGATTAAATCACAAGGGTGGCGACCTCAGGAATGGGATTAGTGCCCTTGTAAGAAGAGACAATAGGGATGATCTCTCTCTCTCTCTCTCTCTCTCTCTCTCTGCCATATAACAATACAGCAAGAAGGCATTCATCTAGAAATCAGGAAGAGGGCCCTCATAAGGAACCAGATTGGCTGGCACTTTGATCTTTGATTTCCCAGGCTCCAGCACTGTGATAAATAAATTTCTGTTGTTTAAGCCATTCAGTCTGTGGTGTTTGTTAATAGCAGCCTGAGCTAAGAGAAGTAAATTGGTACTGAGAAGTGGATTGCTGCTATAATAAATACCTAAAAATGTGGAAGCAGCTTTGGAACTGACAAAATGCCAATAAATATAGGCAAGTAACCTTTGTCTCATAAAATTAGAGACCTGTAGTTATATATAGACAAAGATTTCTGAGCAACAAATGCTTTCTCTAATGTCATAAAGTTATAAATAAACATCTTAATATTATGATACTAAACTGTAATTTGCATTTTCTCCTACATATTTATAATAAATATATTCATATTGCTCGGGAATTTTTTTTGCCTTACTGTAGCAATTCAGCAATGATAAATAAGCACACTTGCTTAGAGTCCTGGCATGATTTTCTGAAACATGGTCATGTATCAGTAGCTTATTTGTGCTGCTTCAACCTTTTACCAGAAGGCTCTTAAGGGCTTTATGAATTAAATCTTTCAGTGCATTTGAAAAGCTTGCTTGGTAATTGGACAGGAAGGGACCCTCAGGTACAAAGTTATCTAACCAAATCTATGATTTAGGTCACATACCTCTTGAATGTTAAGCAGTTAGGAGGACATACATATAATTAAATGATCCTTATTATTTGACAAATATATGTCATTCAAAATAATGCTCCCATTAAGGAAAGTTAGCAACCATTAATATTCAACCCTTTGGACTATAACTTAATGACAAACTTATATCCTTAGGCACATAGGATGAACTTGACCTCCCTTAACTTACAAGGCACAATATGTATATATCTTTGGTTTTTTCTTTTCGTTATGCTAAGTCTTTTAGAGTACAATACATGGGCATTTGGTTTTTTTGCAAATAAATGGTGTGTTGTATTTAAACACCTATCACATAGTTCTAATATTTGCTACAGAGCAAATTAATTATAAAATCCCCCTTTCAAAATATTTTTTATTTCTAGGATTTCTATGATCAACTTCCTTATCTTTTGTTGTTCATTTTTCCTTTTATAAATTTCTTTGATTGCTTTTATGGATTTTCTTTTTTGCCTAGTCAGATGTAGTTTGATACAATTCTCTATTATTTTTTCAAAGATCTGGTTTTCTTTGAGGCTGCTGGTAGGTAGCTTTTACTAAATTTAAATGTAAGCTTCTGTGTAAACCATATTACACTATAGGCTTAGACGTCCTACATTCTTGACTTCCCAGAATATTTGAATTATGTATAATAAACACATTTTTATGTTTTTGAGTAATTATCTCTTCTTTAGGCTAGGAAGGTCTGTAAGATTTGAAAAGGATCAGAGTGAAGATGGTGCAGAGTAGGAGATTGGGGAAGTAGAGAACAGATTTTCCAATTCACGTACAAAAGCCAAGCATTTAACAAACTTAGGAAAATGAAATAAGAATATTTCACAGCATTTTCAACATTTAAGTATTTTATCCTCTGTTTCCTTTACTTAAGTCTATTTTTTTCCTCTTCTAGGATACATTTTTATTTTATCTGTTATATTTTGAAAGCCTTCTGCTGAGCTACTCATGATATATGATCATTATACATTCTATTCCCTGTGATCCATGCTAAGACAATCCAAACTATAACCCTTCTTTATAGTTAAACACACATATTTTTGTCTGTTCTCCTCGCCAGAATGATGATAGTAGAAAGGCAGAAATGCCGTCATAGTCTTGCCTCTTGTGGGGTTTACGGAATATAGTTCAGGAGAAAAAAAGGCAGAACTTGGGTCTTGGACTTAAGATCTTTTTCTTTCACTGTCTTTAGAACAACTGATAATGACATAAATATATCTATAATAAAAACATTTTAATAAAGTTAAGAATTGTTCACCTTTCAGTATCACTTCTGGGAATAAACAGATTGAGAGCTATCTATTATTGAGGTCCATGCCGCAAATAAAATCAAACTTCAAAAGTTTTATAACAAATTCAACCTATTATCCTGGGATTATGTTTATAAATTTTTCTACCATCTGAATTGATATGGCATCTACAACAAATGCTATTTCCTGTAAGCTAGTCATATATTCAGAGAGAATGTTTTTGCCCAGGGATTGGGGGTAGGGAAAGGAAGGAAAGATTGTACTTTTCTTTTGTACAAATATTAATGTATCACAAAGCACACAAAAGTCTTTACAGAATCATATGGAGCTAAATAAAAATCAACATAATGTACTGTTTACCAGCTTGTCATCTAAATGTCAGCATAGCTAGATTTTTATTGGGGCCTTATTATTTAATAGTCTTGATGTGCTTTGGAGAACTAAGCACATATCTCTGAAGATTTACATATTTGCAGATCCAGAAAGGCCTTGAAAATATGAGCTGGGGAGATGTGCGTTGGCAGGGGGGGTTGGGAGTGATATTTGAACTGTATATTTGAAATGAAGAATGCTAGATTAACTTTAAATACTGGTGTTGAAGGAAGCAGGGCTTTGCCCTTCATTTTATTCTGGTGCTCAGTTCTCCATAGAAGACAGCTGCCAAGAGTACCAAAGAGACCATGGAACAAGGCAGCCACAAAGAGTTGTGCTGGCCAAAAATGAAGCTTAGAGTAGAATATTCAAGAGCTATCCAAGGGTAATGCTTCCACATTGAAAGCCAGAGGGCAATGTAAGTTAACCTGGCTTATGTGTCATTCTTTTGCCTCTTCTGAGATTTTGTTTATCCCAAGATTCAAGGACATGAATCCTCAAGTTCCTATATGAAACCCATATATACATGTCATAGAACTGCATTTTTATCTGACTTACTGATCTGTGCTTTTGCATAAAATAAAGCAGATCATCTGGCTTAAAATTAAAAATATACTAACAAAAGTAAAATACTTAATATTTCACTTTTATCTATACATCTATACAGCAGATTTCTTTCTTTCTTTCTTTCAAGAGATGGGATTTTGCCCAGGCTGGAGTGCAATGGCACAATCATCACTCACTGTAGCCTTGAACGCTTCAACTCAAGCAATCCTCCCACCTCAGCCTCCCAAGTAGCTAGGACTACAGGTGTTCGTGACCCTGTGTGACTAATGTTTTTATTTGTGTAGAGACGAAGGTCTCACTGTGTTGCCCAGACTGATTTTGAAACTATGGCCTCAAGTGATCCTCCCACCTTGGCCTCCCAAGTTGCTGGAATTACAGGCATGAGCCACTGAGCTCAGCCCTATAGAGCAGATTTAAATGACCAACTTCAACTGTATCTTTTAAAAGAGGTTTACTGTATGCAAGAGGGATGGCACACCCAAATGAGAGTAGGTTCTATTCTGACTACACTAGGAGAAATGCTACTTACCTGGTGTTATGGACTGAAGGTTTGTGTCCCCCAGAATTTGTATGTTGGAGCCTTAATCCCCAATGTGATGGTATTTGGAGGTGGGGCCTTTGGAGGTACTTAGGTTTAGAGAAGGCCATAAGGGTGGGTCCTACTGATGGGATTAGTGCCCTTATAAGAAGAAACCAGAGAGCTAGTGCTCTTTCTCTGTGATGTGAGGATGGAGCAAGAAGGAAGCAGCTGTAAATCAGAAAAGAAGCCCCTCACCAGAACCTGACCATGCGGGCACACTGATCTCAGACTTCACAGCCCCCAGAACTGTCAGAAATAAATGGCTGTTATTTAAACCAACTAGCCTATGGTATTTTGTTATAGCAGCCTGAGTTGATTAAGACATCTAGGATGTTCACTCTGCCAACCCACCAGAATAGTGCTTTTAAATAGTGTATCTTTCTTAAGAACCTGTCTTTAATTGTGTGTGAAAGGGATTTCATGAAACCACAAAAACATTGAGAATAAGCAACTGAACCCAACTAAGGAATTTGCTACATTTAATTTTCTAACTAATTTTTATCTATTCCAGCAACCAGTAATATGTAGGAATCAGAACACTATGTCTCTGGCATTAAAAATTCCTTCTCACTCATGTGTGGGGAAACTGGCTGAGGCAGAGTCTCTGTCCTGGTATAAGTCCTTCTTAAGTCTAAGTCTGGCTGTGGCCCTGATGCTGCATCTTTCACTGACCTGCTGTGATCTTGCACCTCTTGTCTGCACCTAGATCAGTCTATGTTAAATGGCGTTTTCCTGGTATCAGAGATGATTGAAAGATTGGAGCATACATAGTCTCTTGGTTTAAAATCATACTTTTAAAATATGCAATATCCTAAGTGCTAACTTGGAAGGCCTATTTTTCTACAAACTTCATCTCTTCTATTTCTGTTGTTCTTGGGATTTTCCTTTTGAAAAGAATTTTGGTTCGAATGTTATCAAAAACAATCTGATATTGCCTAGAAATGATTTGCCCTCTGATTGCTGCCTAATCTTGTTTGCTGCCTTCTGGGATTTTGCTGGCTCAACCTTACACATTTGCATTCATGTGGGTTATATATGCACATCAAGACTTACTGTGGCCATGTGCCCTGGTAGTGAATAAGCATTTCTTTCATAGCCATATTAAATCCATCTGGTAAGAACAAATACATTACCCAGTAAGAAGCAAAGGGAGAAGGTGATATAAAAAGAGAAAAGAAGCATTGTAAAATATGTTAAATCAGAATACTAACCCTCCTTCTACTTTTAACCAAAAATTTTACCAGCTCCTTTGTATAACAAATTCCAAAGAAGTCTATTCATTTATCTAACAAATATTTATTAACTACTGATTATAGAAGTAAAGATATAGAGTTAATTAAGTCCCAAGTTCTACCCTGAATTTTCCCGTATTCAAATGATAGAGACAAGTAGGTACAAATAATTAGAACACAGTGTTATGCCAGAGGTAAGGGAGCATCAAAGAGGGAACTGCTCTTTAACCTAGTGTGGCAAATGATTGCTTCACAGAGATGGTAACATTTAAGCTGGCTTCACAGAGGTGGTAACATTTAAGCTGGGTGTTGATGATGTTTTAACAAGTTTTAAGGGTGAGAGAGCTTTCAAGGCAGATAGCCATTATTAGTTGAGCCATATGAAACTGCCATTTTTAAATGTCAAAAACAGGTAAAATACATCAAAATGTATATGGTTCATCAAGATAAAAAGCCACTAAGATTTTGGGAATGCAAAGGTTGTACGTGAGAGTGGACAGAAGATAAAAAGTAATTTTGAGCAGCTTAGCAAGGGCCAGACTAAGAAATCTGGATTTTATTTTGTAAGCAATTGAAAGTCTCAAAATGTTTTGACTAGTGGATTTATATGTCAAGTTATGTATTGTATAAAATGTGGATTAGGGGCCAAAAAGGGCAAGACGCTGTCTGGAGGCTGTGCTATCACTCCAGATATAAGAGATGATGAGGCTTCAACCTGGAAAGTAGCAATGAGATTGGAGGGAAAGAAACAGAACATTGTAGGATGGAGAATCAGCAGGGCTTGTCAGACAACTAAATGTGGAGGATAAGAGAGAAGAGTCAAGAATGGCAGAATTTTTAGCTTGGATGAAAGAGTGAGTGGTGGGCAGAGATAGTTAAGGAGAAGAGAGAAAATCTGGGACCTCACAGAGAAGTAGTAAGTTCGATTTGGAACATTTGAAAATTTAAAAGTAAGCTGGCACTCAGGAGAAAGGTTAGGGTTGTTATCATGGCTAAAGTCTTGGAAACTATGGTATAGATGAGATTACTTTAGATTAACAGATAGAATTAGAAGATCATGAGAAAGCCCTGAGGTTTAGGCAAACATTAAGACACAGGTAGAGACAGAACAGTCCACAAGGAAGATTGAGGAGGAGCAGAAAAGATGAAAGACAGTGCATGTGAGAGGGTTTTTCTAGAAGACCAGACGGGATGATTACAAGGATGGAGTGCTAATAATTATGATTTCCTGGGAAATTCATGTTTGGGGGCATACTAAAAGTATACATATATTGTGGTGTTCTGCCTAGTAAAATTAACCAATATTGAATATTATTGGGATAATTTAGACCTTACAGGTTAGAAAACCAAAGACTTTATAGACTGGTGCAAACTTATTTGTGCCCTAAAGCTTTTTATTTTTAAGCTTTTATATATAGATGTATAAATAATGATGGTAATAATTTATAATCCAATCCATGTCAAAGTTTCAGTTTTCTGTTTCCCTTTCTGCTTTTTAAAACACACATAAATGGACATATACTCCTAACTCAACTTTTTCTATGAGGAGTACTACGTGCTTTACAGATACTGCATAAATAATCCTGCAACTCCGTTGTGGATAGAAACAATTGCTTTGTGGTGGTAAGTGGGGAGTTGAGAGACTTGCCAGGTGTTAATTGTAGATAGAATCTAAATTCCCAGATTGTGATTCTCAAGGCAAATCTTTGCCTTAAGGCTCAAGCCCAGATAGGAGACTGTATTCTAGTATATTCTTCCTTTCTCTTTGCAGCATGATGAGACAGAATGACTAAAATCTGCAGTTCAACTACCTAAAATTAATACTTTATTCTTCTAGGAAAACTCTTAGTGAACACTAACTAAAACAAAGCAATCATATTAATTTGCTGCCCAAATTTAAAATCAAATTTGATAGATCTAAATTCTGAAAAGCATTGAGCTCAATAAAAGTGATGATCAAGAATCAGGGATGGTTCAGAGTTATTTGATGCTGATCTCCTGAGAATAGAGCCTAGGAGTCCCAGTTACCATTCTAAATACTTGCATTACTTAAGGTAAATTGAAATTCTTTATGTGCTGGGCATATTTCACTATGGCCTTCTTAAGTCTTTAAGTTGTATCTCACCTATTGTTATTGCCACTACTGCAACCCTAGCATCAATGAAAGTCTAAAGATAGACTGCTCCACACACTTTGGCACATTTTTCCAGTAACTGAAAGATGAAGCAAATGTGAAAGTCTGCAAGTCTTGGAGCTTTTAATAATAAAACATAGATTTCACATGCTTTTTACATCAAAATATGAAAGATGATGCTGGTGTGTTTTTTATTGTCCATGCAAGATAGCACTGGATTACAGGTCGTTCTGTTACTGTACTGGGACCAGGCTGCACAGACATTGAGTTGAGGTAAATTCTCTAAGTCTAGTAAAGGGGGAGACAAAGAGATGCATGAGTCTGTTAAGTGGCTTTTTGGTAGCTGAAAAACTGTTGTTGTATTAGAAAGGAATAAACTGTAAATGTTTAAAGGAGGAGAACAGTAAAGACCAACGTCTTTAAACTTTTCTCTAGTGTATCTGACTGTTAGGATTATTTAAACTATAAAGTAAAAATAGAGAAATTAAATACATTTACGGGAAATTAATATCATCATGCCATGCACCTTATTATCTGCTTTCTCATGCACATAAGCTAGTACTTTTACACTAGGATATGTATCTGCTTTTATATTTTCTCCAGATTCAAACAGATGTTAGTAAGCTTCCTTCACTGTACAACTTTTATTTTCCTTTCCATATAACCAGAAATAGTTTTCTGCATTTTTCTTGATCTTCTTTTTCTGATTTATTCTCTTTTGCCTTTTTCTTTCTCAATCTTTAATAACTTCGGATTTTCATCAGGAGCCCTACTGCTTCCTCTCATTTTCTTTCTCCTTTAAATCCCTTTTCAGCTTATTTCTATCTTGGTTTTGTCTTGCTTCTAGATGTCACTTTTATCCTCTTTCCCTCCTTGCTTTTACTCTGTCTTTGCTCCCTTAAATACAGTTGACAAGACCTAGAAACAACACAGTTCAGTAAGTTGTCATGTATATTGTTCATAATGGACAGTCCACATCCAGGAGCAGTCAAGGCCAGCTCTTTTTTGATCCTCAGGGACTAAAGCCAACAATACAGCAACAACCCCTTATGTCCATTACAGAAAAGACAGATGCCAGCTAACTACATTCACAGCAGAAAACTGAAAAATATGATCTTTGATCTCCAAGAGCTTAGAGAAAATATGCTTTTATCAAGTTGATGTAATAAAAAAAGTGAAATAGTTTACTTTGAAAACTGTCAGAGAGACAAATATAGGATCTGGTGCTGAAATGATCCATAACCATTGTTTCTTCCCTCTGTGTTAAAAACCGTTAGAGAGAAATCCATTCATATCCATTTCAACCCATGAGGCATCTTTTTGGAGCTGAAGACTCTCCCATGCTCTGACATTTATTTTCACAGTATTCCTGGTACCCAGGAAAACAGACATGTGTGGGAGGCTGATGATGAAGATGAAACAGAACTGGCCCTGGTTTCATTCTCTTCTGTGTTGCTACCACACCGCATTCACCACACGCTTCATCCCAATTCATTCTGCATCCTGGTCAAGATAAATCTGAGATAGAACTTTTGTTATATTACTCCCCCTATTCAAGAACTTCCAATAGAAAATGAACTGAAATTGTAATCAGGAGTGACTTAATTTGTAAAGTGATGTATTAATAACAGCTCTCATATCAACTTTACAACTTGTAATCATCCAAATGAGATAGTATATTTCAAGGTGAGTCATGAACTTTCAGGTCCTTTAACATATGAAATGTTGTGAGTGAACTCTCCTGACAGAAAAGTCCACGCTCCTCCACACTGAGGGCTATTCAGTCATTTAATTGTACCAACCACCTCTTGTGCTGCTGCCCTAGCATGTTTTGTGCTGCTATATATATAATAATGAATAGATTATATATATATTATTATATATTAATATATAATAGAATAGAAATTTGTTTGGCACATAGTTCTGGAGTGCGGGAAGTCCAAGATCGAGGGGCTACATCAAAACATGACAGAAGGCATCACATGTGCCACAGAAGAAGGACAGGAAAGAACCAAACTCGCTTCTGTAACACCCCCCATCCCCGCTCCAGATATAGAACTCACTCCTGAGACTCCATTCATGAGGGCAGAAACTAATCACCTCTCAAAGATCTCACCTCTCAGAACTGTTGCATTGGGGATTGAGTTTCCAACACATGAACCTTGGGGGACACATTCAAACTGTAGCAGCTGCTCTATCCCTTTCTCCCCTGTTGTATCCACACTGGCTGTATTAGTCTGTTCTCATGCTATTAATAAAGACATACCCGAGACTGGGGAATTATGAAGGAAAGAGGTTTAATTGACTCCATTCCACATAGCTGGGGAGGCTTCACAATCATGGTGGAAGGCAAGGAGGAGCAAGTCACATCTTACATGGTGGCAGGGAAGAAAGAGAATGAGAGCCAAGTGAAAGGGGTTTCCCCTTATAAAACCATCAGATCTCGTGAGACTTACTCATTACCATGAGAACAGTATGGGGGTAACTGCCCCCATGATTCAACTATCTCCCACCAGCCCCCCTTAACAACATGTGGGAATTGTGGGAGCTACAACTCAAGATGAAGTTTGGGTTGGGGACACAGCCAAACCATATCACTGGCTATCTGTCAGCTCCCAGGACATACCCTGGTCTCACCTGCCCTCAGGGCCTTTGCATTTGCTGTTTCTTCTGCCTGAAATACAAGTCCTACAACCACTTCAGAGAGCCCTTCCTTATGAACCCTCTATATGTAGGCCATCCTTAATATTTTCCCTCATAGAATCATGTTTTTTTCCCTAGCAGTTACACAATCTGTCATCATTTTATTGATTGATGGTTACTTATTTATTATCTGTTCCCCAGACTAAACTGGGAACTCCGTGAGAGAAAGCATCTTATCTGTGTGGTTCACCAACGTTTCATAGCATCTGCCACAGTATCCGGCACAAAATAGGTACCTCATTAATCATGAAATTAGAGTCTTTGAAGGCCATATTTCAGAATGGCAGAAAAGAGGATATTAGTAGGAGCTGGTACCTGTTATGTAAGTTGAATTGTAGTGCTTTGTTGTAAGAGAACCGAGACCACTCTGGACAAAATTAAGTATAGATTGCCTAATGACTCATTCCCAACATTAAGATGCTATTTTGAGGGCTGGATGCGGTGGCTCACGCCTGTAATCCCAGCACTTTGGGAGGCCAAGCCCGGCAGATACCTGAAGTCAGGAGTTCGAGACCAGCGTGGCCAACATGGTGAAACCCCGTCTCTACTAAAAATACAAAAATTAGCCAGGTGTGGTGGTGGGTGCCTGTAATCCCAGCTACTCGGGAGGCTGAGGCAGGAGAATCGCTTGAACCTGGGAAACGGAGGTTGCAGTGAGCCGAGATCATGCCACTGCACTCCAACTTGGGTGACAGAGAGAGACTCCATCTCAAAAAAAAAAAAAAAAAAAAAGATGCTATTTTGAATATCTTATGTTAAAATGAAAGAGACTAGTACAGTTTGTGATACATTTTATGTCTAATGATTTAAATATATATGCATATATTTAACTTTAAAAATTTATATTTTAATACTCAATGTAATGACAACTGTAAATGTGTATATTTACTATGGCTAAATTTAAATTTAAAATTCCATTTCACTGAATATGAATGTCAAGAATTATATAAACAATTGAATATAAAATATAAAATTATTCAGAGTTAAAATCTAACTACTTGCTATTTTGCTGTTACTGATATCAGCTCTAGAACATGGTTTTGCTGGGAAACGAATCTCAGTTTAACTTACTTGAATTCTGTGAAAATATATAATATTCAGTTTTATATTTCTATTTAGTATTTAATAATAGTTGCAAAAAGCCCATATTATTTGCACAATCCATTTGGGTTGACTTGAAATTATTAGAATGGGAAAATCTTATTTTTTATAATTGTTTAAAATAAATCTCACTAGTAGCTGTGATATATTCTGTAATTTGTCTCACTCAACATGCATTCCAAATCATCTTTCCTCTTGTATCCACTAGTAGAGAAGCTGAAAAGCCAAACACTTTTTTAAAGCACCTTCCAGGTAGGGATGGTCATGAGACACAGGAATAGCCAATGAGCTAAAGAGAAAGACTGCCAGGAGGGACTTTCTTCCCTAAATAAAAAAACAAAGACTCTTTGAAGAGATTCAGGTGTCTTGAGTGCAGCAGTCAACTTGTGACATGAGGCATAAACATGAAGACAAATGTCTACAAGCTAAGAATGAGAGGGGTGGAAGGATGAAATGAGTCAAGTCCCTAATGGCATCGCTGGATGATGCACCACCCCAGCTCAGGACTGCCAACTGCAGCACTTCCTGTTGTATTTAACAAATAAATTCCTTGAAATTTAAACCACATTTCTGGCTTTAAGTTTCCTGGTGTTTTCAGCCAAGCAAATTCTTAACAGATACATCACCTAGGTACAAATTTAAACTTTATTACATGGAGATTATATTTAATAATTTCAAATCAATAAACATTTAGGGAATATTTAGTTTTATCTTAACACCTCTACAAAGTTTGTCTTTTACTTTTGCTAATAATAATGACCCTATTGTTACTAGTAATGCTATGTTATAGTATAACCAGCCTGTAGATAAAATAGGTTGGCAAATATTCACAAAAAAGAATTTTCGTACTACTTTGGGCTCTAACCAAATGATTCAAATTTCCATTACAATGGTTGGAGTTTCCCATTTTGCTGAACACTTTGAGAACAGGAGAGATACAGCATTTTATGTGTTTTTTAAAATGTCTACAAAATATTGTCTAATGTTCAGATAATATTTTCATTGATCCATTCAATAGGTATGTACCGAATGCCTATGCTTCTTTGCTATGGACAACCCAGGGCAATAACTATTCCTTATTATACTATTTCACAAATTTGTTAATTTTCTTTCCAAAATCTGTGCAAACCTCCCATTCATACTAAAGTTTACCAATAGCATACTTGTATAATGTTTGCTGTTATTTATGTCAAATATGGCATGTTGTATTTACTGTTTTCCTTTGAGGACTGAAATAATTCCAAAACCAATAAGTAAAATATGCTTATAATAGAGAAATCTTGTTTTCCTTTTTATTATTTTTAAAAATTATTTGAAAAATTTTTTTTAGAGGCAAGGGTATCGCTCTGTTTCCTAGGATGGAGCGCAGTGGCACATTCATAGCTCACTCCAACAGTGAACTCGTGAGCTCAAGTTCCCAAGAAGCTGAGACTATAGGCACATGCCACCACATGCAGCTGATTTTTAAAATGTTTTATGGAGACCAGGTCTCACTATGTTGCCCAGGCTGGTTTCAAACTCCTAGCTTTAAGTAATCCCCCCAACTTAGCTTCCCAAAGTGTTGGAATTACAGGCATGAGCCGCTATGCCAGCCTAAAACATTTTTTCATATAATTAAATATTGTTCTAAAAGTTGTTTTCAACTTTTCTCTATTATAAACAGTGCAGTGTTTTAAATCTTTATAAATAAATTTTTACTACATCTATAATTATGCCCATGGTATAAATTACTAAAAAGAAAATTACTGGGTCAAAGGGCTTGCAATTTTCTAAGTCCCCTATCATCATCAGGCAATATTTTTTATTTACTTATTAAAATTTGAGGTGACAAATAGTAATCTCCTCACTTTAATGTGTATGCTTTTAATTACTAAAAAAGATTATCATATGATTAGTAGGAGACATGCATTTTTCTATTTTAATAGCTGAATGAGAATTTCCAGAAGTTCATTCATTGTTTTAACAAACATTTTTGAGCACTACTCTGTGTCTGCATAGATTCTAACTTATTCCAAAAAGATTAAAAAGTGTTCCAAACAGATATGAATTCCCTTCAACCTTTGTTGATGACTTTGGACTAATGTCCCAAAGCTGTCTAGAGCTAGGTCTCTTTGCACCCTGCTGTGTAGTGCCTTTGGTCTACAATGCCCCAGCTGTAATATAAGCAGTAACTGTGATCTCGCTTTCACTTTATTAGCATTTGCAGAGTGGTTTCCACCTACTGACAGATTACTGAATATTATACAAGTTTTACACACACGATGAATAACATCGTAAAACCAATTTTGTCTTATCTTGCCCCCTTTCAAACAAAAGACACTTTTATACAGGCATCACTTAAACTCCTCTTTGTAAAAAAAAAAAATCAGGTTTCATTTCTCTTTACAAATGAAAATATAAATCACAACCAGTTAAAGCTATTCTCTCAAGGCAATGGAAACCCAAATGCAAGCAGTTTAGAATAGAAGACTAATCAGAAGATAGAGAAGCTTTTAAGATCTAATTACTCAGAAGAACTAACTAAAGCAGCTACAATACTTAAATGTTATCTTATATAACCTAATACATTTGAAAGATATTATCAATATTATACTGTTTTTTCATAGGGTATTGAGTCATTTGGTACATTTTGTTTTTAAACAACAGTTTAAAATGTGTTAAAAATAATAATCCTACAAAACCAACACTTCTTTCTCAATGGTTGGATGCCAGGATTATCTTCAAAGGTAAATGTAAATTTAAAGTCATCTTTAAAATTTTTTAGGACGCTTAAAAAACTTGTATTAATATCAAACACCTGAAAATACAGGTTCATGTAATTAAAAGCTCATTTGTGCCTTTCTATGAGGTTTCTGATTTCAGTAACAGAGCGAAATTCTTCAAGATAATCTTTAACCTCTTATAGAAACAGCCAGTGTAACTTGCCTTCTAATAAAACCTCAGCTCTCACATACACAAAGAATGGTGTGCGGCATAACCTAAAGCTGTGGATTGGGGAACAGAACAACAAAGAACTGTCAGACAATGTATGTGGGAAGAAGAGAAACTGGAACCAAGGGGGTGGATACAATTAATGCTTTCAAACGCAAGCTCTTAGAGGATGTCCCTCTCAAAAATCACCAGATTCTCTATTATTCGTGAGAAGTAGGGGAAAAAAGGGAAAATATTTTTAACTTACATAGATCTCTACTCCTAAATAGTTCAAAATAGAGTCCAGCTGACACTGACTAGTAGCAACTCAGATGATCTAATTCACAGCACGGTCTGCAGTTTGCCAAACGTATCTCAGTGAAGCTTGAAAGATGGCCCCAAAGTGCATTATCCTCTAATAAAGCCTGTGGGAAGTGAAGCATTCATTCTGCTTCCTGGGACAGACTTTTGTGGTAAGAATCAGAGCAGTAACAGATGACTGAATGGCATCATTCAGGTGCCAACAGAACCACAGAGGACCAATGCTTCTAGACTTTGGGTTATAAATGCAGCCATGTTGTAGACAGATGTACCCAGGTGACACCAACAATTTTCAAATGAGAGGTGAGCATCCGACTGGAATCACAGGCAGTGGACAGTCCCTAAACTGATTCATTAGGCACAAATGGATGATCTGTCAGAGAATAATGACTTTTAGGACTTCTGTTCTCACTCTAATGCTTGATATTAATGACCTTTCAGGATGGTTGATATCATTGGAATTTCATCTGCCACAAAGAAAGGAAACCAGTAAATGAATCAGTTTCTGGATGAGAGTAGAAAGCTGTCCCTGAAAAGGAAGCAAAATGACAGTTGTTGGAGAATAAGAACTAGTGTGAAACCAAAATATGCACTTATCAAACAAAACTCTCTTATTACCTCTAAATTAAATCTAATTGGTTTTTTTTGTTTGCATTTGTTTTTTAGTGATTTATTTTACTGGAGATAGCAATGTCCAGATAGCATGTTTAAGCTTGACCAAAAATTTGAATCTCTAAGCAACATATTCACTACAAAAAATAAAAAAGATCTGAAATTTGAAACACAGCATTTTGATTTTTACCAGGCCCTGTTTATGATGCATTAGACTGTCAGTGAAGGATGCATCTCACTAATAATTCACAGGACATAGATTGTTGTATGTCTGTAGCATGCAAGACTCTGCTAAATGCTGCAATAGAGGACTTTATGGTCTAGGTCAGAGGTCAGTAAACTTTTTCTATAAATGTCCAGGTGGTAAATATTTTAGGTTTTGCAGGCCAGGTGGTATCTAATGCAACTACTAAGCCATTGTAGCAAAAGAAAGTAGCCTTAGACGATATACATATATTAGTATTGCTGTTTTCCAAAAATCTTTACTTATGAATGCAAGTTTGAATTTTACATAACGTTTCTAGGTTACAAAATATTATTCCTTTGATTTTTAAAAAATTGTTTAGAAATTGTAAAAACTATTCTTAGCTTGCAGGCTGTACAAAAACAGACAGCAAACCAGATTTGGCCCATACACTGTAGTTTGCTGCCCTTGGTCTAGGCTATAATAGATTAAATATAGTTGCCTTAAAGATACAAACAAAAGTTCCCTAGGTCTACGGGGATTAGAGAGCTCTTCTAGTTGAAAACTTCAAGAAGGAGGTGACATTTCAGCTGACTTGAGGGATAGGATTTTAGTATAGAATGTGGCGATCCACACTGGAGCTTTTTTGAGAGTAAATGGAAACATTGTTAACGGTTATTCTAGGGAAAGAGGTGTAAACCCTGGCTATCCCATGCAAATTGGGACATATGGTTATCCCAGAGGGGGAGTCTAGAGGTGCTATGAGCAGAGAGCTCTGAGTGTGCCCAAGGGCTGTGTATCATTGTTTGAAAAAGTCCAAATTGGTTAAAACACATTAAGAAGGAATAATGGGAGATACAGCTAGAAAGGTAGCCTGGGGCTTGAATTAGGATTGATCTTGGTTCTTAAACATGAAGTGAAGATATTTGGAAATTATTAAATAGGTAATGGAGAGGTCCTGCAATTTTTTAAACAGTAAACTGACTCATCACATATCAGTAATATCAGTGATGTGCAGACCGAATTGGATCAGGCAGAAACTACTTGCAAAATCCCAATTAAGAGACCACGGCAATAGTCTGAAGAGAGGATTAAAAACCCTGGACTAAGTCCAGGCAACATCAATAGAAAGAAAGGGGTGGATGAAAGACATATCAGAGAAAAGGAGTCAAGAGAACTTGTCAATTGAATATAAAAGATAAGCTAACAAAAAGGGAAAGTCAAAGACAACTCCCAACACTTTAAGTCTGGATGACTATAGGCATACAATATTTGTGGATTAGAAGTAGGAGGAAAGGGAAGTCTGCACATGCACATGTAATTGGAATCCTATTCTTATTCTTTTAATTTGGAATATAGATATAAGGTAGCAATAGTAGTTCTGTAGTTTAACTTTTGAAAACACTTTTATGCCAGAGAAACACAATCTAAGTAAAGTTTTGAGTGGCTCTCTGATAAATGGGGGTGTGAGCAGCTTGTTTTGAAAAAGTGGGACTTTGATTTGGAGGGAGGGTGAGGGAGAGAGTTGGGCAACTGTCTCTGTAACTATTCTTTCTGTCTTCTTTCTGGGACCCAGTGGGATGCAACCCATTTTTAGCTTAGTACAATGGTTCACAGTGCTTGCTGTGAAAGTAAAAATGAATCCACCTAAGGAAAAAGTCCAGTTATGACAAGCCTCTAGCTAGAATATGATTCAGAATAATTTTCAGCCATGAGCTTAGATCACCCAGTTATCTCAATAGCTGTCTAAAGAGTTTTGAGAACTATCCCAATTAAAACCTTATTTTTCTTAAAAAAAGAACTCATTTCCTATAGAACATTTAGGATTGTGACAGATGCTCTGAAATAAAAATAAAGAAACAATGATAAGGCACTACAACTTCTAAACATTTGAATTGAGTTTCTGCTACTTTCCTTGACTCACAAAATGGTGTCCAAGCTATATTTTGATTTGTTCACATTCAATTTTCCGGTAACTTTCTAAGCACTAATTATTTTTTTAGAGAGAATATATCTGAGGAAAGGGAGAGAAGCAGATAAATTAATGGAAAAAATAGCAGGTAATTATAATTACCTGAAAGTACACACACACACACACACACACACACACACACACACACCTATTTTAAAAATTTTCTAAAACAATAAAGTGAATCAAGTTGCTACAGAAACAAATTTAGAAATACTAATGTCTACTACTGGGGAGATTTGAATTCTTAGTTTTTGTTCAAAAACCTTCTCTGGTTAAGTAAGACAAAATTAACCAGTCTGGCCATAGGGTATGGTCTGCCATTTCTCTAAAACAGTGTACCAGAAAAACAAAGCAGACTTTTTTTTTTGGATATTTATATCCTTTATTTGTATGCATATAGTAAGCATTCCATACAAATTTGTTTTGTTTAAGGAATAAAGCAATCACTATGTAATTAGATCTTCTACTGAAATATTTTTTTTAATTATTATACTTTAAGTTCTAGGGTACATGTGCACAACCTGCAGGTTTGTTACATATGTATACATGCGCCATGTTGGTGTGCTGCACCCATTAACTCATCATTTACATTAGGTATATCTTCTAATGCTATCCCTCCCCCCTCCCAGCAGACTTTAATATATTATTTTCCCTGGCCCCAGAAGAGAATCTCCAAACATCTTAAGGTGTGAATTATTGAGAAATGCTGTCCCATTGTGGTGAGAGACTGCTGGGGAAATAGTTGGGTGGGGACAGGGTAGTTCCTGATGCTTTAGTGTTTCCTTGGCACCAAAGAATAAAAAATAAATTATAGTGTAAAACCCTATATAGAACCAAAACACCAACTGATGCTCATTCATTAGTGCAAGTAGTGAAAGAGTGTGGGTTTTACTTTTTAAAAAACTTCCGCCGGGTGCGGTGGCTCACGCCCATAATCCCAGCACTTTGGGAGGCCAAGGTGGGTGGATCACGAGGTCAGGAGTTCGAAACCAGCCTGGCCAATATGGTGAAACCCTGTCTCTACTAAAAGTACAAAAATTAGCCGGGCATGGTGGCATATGCCTGTAGTTCCAGTTGCTTGGGAGGCTGAGGCAGGAGAATTGCTTGAACCAGGGAGTCGGAGGTTGCAGTGAGCTGAGATCATGCCACTGCACTCCAGCCTGGGTGACAGAGCAAGACTCCGGCTCCAAAAACAAACAAACAAACAAAAACCTTCCATTTGGGATCTGCTTCTGCTTCTGTCCTTGTGCTCTGTTCTTTGAAACTGTTAAGTTTCTTTCATTGATCTTCCTAGATGTTTACCTCTACTTGCATTGACTATGTAGCATTATAAATACAAAACCTTATAATAGTATGTAACATAGAGTCATTATGAATACAATTGTTCTCCCTTATTTGAAGTTTTTCTTTCTGAGGTTTCAGTTATCCGAGGTCATCTGTGGCCATCCGTGATGCACAGAAAATATGAAATAGAAAATTATAGAAATAAATAATTTATGTCTTAAATTGCCCACTGTTCTGAATAGCAGGATAAAATCTCATGCCATCAAACTCTGTCCCACCCAGCATGTGAATCATCTCTTTGTCCAGTGTATCCACGCTATCCAGGCCACCTAACCTGCCTGCCCTTTTGCCACTTGCTAGCCATCTTGCTTGTCAGATCAACTGTCCCAGTATCGCAGTGCTTGTGTTCAAGTAACCCTGATTTTACTTTATAATGGCTCCAAAGCACAGGAGTAGTGATGCGGCATATTGTTATAATTATTCTATTTTATTATTAGTTATTGTTAACTTCTTCATTGTGCTTAATTTATAAAGTAAACTTTATCATAGGTCTGTATGCATAGGAAAAAACAAAATACAGGGTTTGGGGCCATCCGCAGTTCAGGCATTCACTAGGGGTCTTAGAATGCCTCCCTTGTGAATAAGGGGAGACTACTGTATGTGTTATATTATGTATTATTAGAAATGATACAAACATATAACATTATAGATATATAAGGACGGGATGGCAGGCCACCCTGGCTGGTGCTTCTGATTATATCCCTTTCTCCAGCTTCCTGGTAGTTATGATTACACACCAGGGCTTTGAAAAATGCAATATTTCTAATTAAAGCACATCTATGCTCTAGATTTTTCTCTTTGAGTTTCTTACCTGCATGCATTTTCTATTCAGTGTTGAGGTATGTAACAACTGCTCTGACAGACTGAGAATCTAATATTAAGTAGGATATGTAAGAATGCAGGTGAAACAGATACCCTGCTCCCACCCAAGCGTGTTTTTGCTTACAATGGTTGTTAACCAAAAAAAAAAAAAAAAAAAAAAAAAAAAAAAAAAAAAAAAACTAGAGCACCTGCTTTCTTCTCTTGTTATTATTATTCTCATAATTCTTAAATTCAAATGAAATGAAAAATTCCTGGGTTGAAACTAGATTTAAACAAATGACAGTTTGTTTCTGGTTTGCCCACAATTAACTTTCTCTATGAAAGATCCATTTCCTGTTCCAAGGTAAAGAATTATAGGAATGTGTGTAATTGATTTTAGATGTAGCTATTTTAAAACCTTGCAGAAAATTACAATCATATCAACATAACTCATAAGTGAAAAAGGTTTGGCGTTGGAGATCTAGATATTTGCCCCCTTCTTTAAGAACCTCTTTCACGTACCTTAAGTAAGCGAACTCACTTTACTACCCATAATAGCCTAAAGATATTCTTAGGAATCTCTCAAGGTTATGTTTCTGAAAGTAATACAAGTATAACAGGCTTTATCAATGTGTGTTTGTTACTGTGCAATTATTATTCATTACTTACCACTTCAGAAAATAAGTGCATAACTTCAACCTGCCTGTGCTAAAAGATTAGGGCATATCTGTGTGCCCTCAAGATCAATAACTTTTACTATGAAAATTCTCATGTGCAACTTTTAATTCTGTCAAATGAGCTGATCTTTTTCTTTACTAACGGAGTCCTCATTAAGTTTCAAATAAAGAATGACAGTATTGCTGCTCACTTTCAAGCCATAACTTTGACCTTCCAAACCACTTATAAGCTGAACAAGATGTAATATTGGGAATAGAAAATACTTTAGTTGAAAACCTTGAGTATCCCTGCTGGATCCTGGCTGGGCTTCTGACCTTTAGCACATCACTGACTCTCTGTGAGTCAGATTTCCTCTAAACCTACATTTACAATGTGTAGCTTACAGAAATAGCTAGAAAACTTATACTTTTGAGGCATTTTATTTTTAATGCTTTATATACCTTGTTCCTGGAATAGTTATAACTCAATTCCCCATAGAAAATTAATGTAGTCAATCCTTTATCTAATAATAGTACCCCTATAATGTGTATGAAGAAAATGAAGAAGAAGAGGGTGGGAAATGGCTATTTTATACCATGTGTGAAGGAGGCATGAAGAAGAAAATCATAAAATCAAATAGCTTATATTACAATTTCAAATAAAAAATGGCTATCTGATGTTGGCATACTCTAATCTTTAAAAACATTTTACAAATAAATAAGAGAGAACAAATACTAGGAGTTCTGAGGGATGTTCATTAATCATGGAACTATGGCCCCTCCACGGCTGCTAATGTCTTTGCAGAAATACATCTGATCTACCTTTCCAAATTATTGAATAAAATATGCAATTATGAAATAGCATCTCACTATTACTATCTTTTTCTCTCTTCATTTTTTGCAGTAAACAGGAAGTCATTTGGGACCTCTTTTAATTATTTATTTCTTTTTTTGTCTTTAGGAGTTGTACAGATGTTCTGTGCTGTATGATCTTCCTACTGTGTATTATTGGCTACATTATTTTAGGACTTGTGGGTGAGTAAATACAGGTATAGAAAATATTTAACACTTGCTAATGGAATAACTAAGTCAGTGTCACATATAAAAAATTAATTATTGTCTTCCAAAAGCCTTCCTATTATTGATTGTTGTCTTTCCTGGAGGAAATGTGCCTCACCAGGATTTATCGGGTAGCAGACAATAAAAAATGAACATAAAACAGTTTAGTCAAAGGCAAGCCCAAATTACTTAAGTAAATACAATTATAAAGCAGAAAGAGAAAAGTTTGTGGTTTCTTTTTAATCATTGTTACTTTTGAAATTCTAATAAGCAACTAATTATGTTCATGTTGCTGTTTGCTAATAAGAACTAGGGCCTAGATCTTTTTAGGTAATACTAAATATATAAACTTTTCTTTTTATAAGCAAATTAAAAAGAAGGAACAATTATTAAGAATTTCACCAGATAATTCATTGACATACAAAAAGTTCTAGTCTCTTTGCCCAAGTGATAGCTAGCAAAGATATACTCTGTTATTTATTGTTAGGTTAAAGATTTTTCTATGAAAGTGAAAATAAGAGAAGTATGGAGACTCTTTATTTGAAATTTTTTTTTTTTTTTTTTTTTTTTTTTTTTGAGACAGAGTCTCACTGTGTTCCCAGGCTGGAGTGCAGCGGCGCAATCTCAGCTCACTGCAACCTCCAACTCCCTGGTTCAAGTGATTCTCCTGTCTCAGCCTCCCGAGTAGCTGGGATTACAGGCATGCGCTACCATGCCCAGCTAATTTTTGTATTTTTTTTTTTAGTAGAGACAGGGTTTCACCATGTTGGCCAGGATAGTCTTGATCTCCTGACCTCATGATCTGCCCGCCTCAGCCTCCCAAAGTGCTGGGATTACAGGCATGAGCTACTGTGCCTGGCCCATTTGGATTTTTTTTAAACAACTACCAAAGGGACTAGTGTGAATATTTTCTGTAAGAAGGTTTCACAATTGTATATGAATGGATCAAACTTCTTTTTCCCCAGAGACATAGGTTCTGTCCCTTAAATTCTGACTTAGGAAACTTTAATATGTTATTATTAGGGTGAAAGTTGTGAAAGTCAGATATTAGCTAGTACCAATAATTAATGGCATGGAGTCAATGTGGATAGAATGTATTAGCAGAAAGAAAGTTATATCCTAACTGGAGAACAATGAAAAACATTTTTCCCTGCTCTTCAGTTTTATCTTCCAATAAGAGAAATACTTTGAGAACACCAACTGAAAGAAAGTCATTTCCAAAAGATAATCTCAATATTGCCATGCAAAAGCTACACAGAATTGGAGAATTCAAAAAATTAAGACAGGAAAATAGGGAGGGAGAGAAAAATAAAGGAGCATAAATCACAAAGCTAAATATATTCTTCTAAGAACTTCAGAACATTCTTTCATTATTTCTTAAAGTGTTTTAACTTCTAAACATTAATGAAGTTGTAGTACAATATGTAATCTCTAGAGTAAATATTATAATAAAATAAATTTTCTTACACAAAATATAGAATTTTGGTTTCTCTCACTTTGGGACACATCTTTATTATCTGTGTAATTTTTTGTTTGTTTTTACTTTTCATCATAGAATTGAAATGTGTTACATAAGTGAAAGATTTGGAATCAGGCACATCTAGAATTTCAGCATTTTTTGATGGTCTTGGGTTACTTACTCAACCTCAGTTTTCTTACCTGGAAAGTGTGGAAACATTACCTGCCTTTCAGGGCTGTTGTGAGGAGTAAATGAAATAATACCTAACTGTACCAATAATGCTGCATAACAGTTCTGGGTAGTAGTTTGTTTGCTACCATTGTATAACTGAGTTGTTCTGAATTTTAATAAATTCTTTTCAATATAATTTACAATATTATTTCCATGGCAACCCATAATTTGGTCTATTAAAGTTTGACTGCACACAGGAACTTCACAAAGATCTCATCCTGTGACCAGGATCTTTTCACTAGGAGGCCTTATTCTTTCATCAAATAAGTCTCTCCTCTGTATCTCGAAGCCAGTCTAATGTAGTCCACAGAAAAATGCTTTGTGTCCTTATATAGAGTGGGAAAACCCACTGCCACTCTTCTGTAGACAAAACAGAGGAGTGTATGCCATTATTTTCTCTGGAGCAAGATAAGAAATTTGCCTTTTTTTCCCCAGAACCCCAAATTCAGTTTGTAAATGTCTTAATTCACATAAGGAAATTGGCAGATTAATGTTACTCAATAAAAAACTGTGTTGAGTAGTAAATTAATTCAGTGATGTCTCCAGATTAATCCCAGTGCCACTGATTAAAATTAGTGACTCACAAAATTTACAAAATATATATACTTTTTTAAATCCCTGAACTATATATAGCCTTACTGGCTTCATTTCAAGATAAACTTAATTCTTTGATTATATCTAATGTTGGACTAAAAGAAGCATGAGGGGAAACTATGGCAGAGGTTACTAGAAGTGTTAAGGATTTTTTACCATGAAAGAATATATACCTTCATTTGAGCAAATATGATGCTGTCAGTTTCACTGATGTGTTACAGTTATTTTGGTGTCTTTTGCCAACTATATTAGATTAGTGCCTTTGTAGACTTATCTTTCATCCATGATCTTTTCATAAAGAAGTGTTTCCATGGAAGATACATTTTTGTTGTTGTTGTTGTTGTTTTTGTTTTGTTTTGTTTTTTACAAAATCTGCTGAGAGAAACTGTTCTTTGCCCTTTATGTGGAATATGGCCAGCTAGGGTAATACTTCAATGCAACAGAGACACTTAACATTTGATTGATGAACAACAGAACCTTTGTTCAAGTGGATGAAGTGGAGTCTGGGTAGAAGTAATCAAATCTTGAAAGATCAAACTAACCTTTATGGTAACAGCCCTTCTTTGTCCTACTTTGGTGATGGTTACTATTCAATTATTGTACTAATTAGAAAAAAATAGGAATATTTATTATGCAAATTATTCTTTACTTATTGCTATCATTAAGTATATGATATAATAGCACAATTTTAACATTCAATAAATTTTTATGGCCAGGTGTGGTGGCAGTGGCTCATGCCTGTAACCCCAGCATTTACAGAGGCCAAGAGGGGCTGACAGCTTGAGCTCATGAGTTTGGGACCAGCCTGGGCAACATGGCGAAATCCTGTCCCTACAAGAAATACAAAAATTAGCCAGGTGTCATGGTGTGCTCCTGTAGTCTCAGCTACTCGGGAGGCTGAGGTGGGAGGATGGCTTGAGCCTGGGAGGCAGATGTTGCAGTGAGCCAAGATTACGCCACTGCATCCCAGCCTGGGTGATAGAGCCAGACTTTGTCTCAAAAATAAATAAGTAAAGAAATAGTTTTAATTTGGTTTCTTTTTAAATTGATTACTCTTTGGGTGATTTAGTTCATTACTGTATTTACTTAGGAAGTGCTTAAAATTAGGATCCAAAGTTTGTTTTGGTTTTCCTTTTTTTAACCTTTCCCAGGGGTAATTATCTCTAGTAGCTGAGAAAGTAAAAAGTTAACAAGAAAGTTAATGCAAACAAGACCAGAACTCTGTCACCATGCTGTAAGAAACTCAAGCTATGTGTAGCAGCTACGTGGAGGAGTCCTGGCCAACAGGCTCAACTGGGCTCCCAGGGATAATTAGTGTCCACTATCAGCCCAGTTGGGTTTTCTGAAGCCCCAGTCAACACCTGACTGTATGAGAGATCCCAAGGGAGAATTAAGCCTTTCCCCAAATTCCTGACACCCCAAATCATGAGCAAAATAAAAATTTATTATATTAAGCCAGTGAGTTTGGGAGTGCAACAATAGATAAGCAGAACAAAATTTGGTACCTGGAAGTGGGATCCTGGCTTAACAAAACCTACAATACAGGCATTGGTTTTGAGACCAGGTGGTGTTCAGAAACCCCGTGAGTTTTGAGGAGGCTGTCGGTGAGTTTGAAAGAAAATAAGAAAGATGTGATTGGAAGCAGGGGGGCAGGGCACCTCGCTATGTAGTGGTGAAAAGTCTGGCGTCACTGTTGCTGTGGTAATGAGGGATGCAGGAAAGGTACCTAATGAATTCAATGATCTAGCTAAAAAAAAAATCATCCTCAGGAAAGTAGCTAACCCTGCTGAGCCTTGTCCACACTTGGACCTGACTTAGGTGATGAGATCTAGACCTTAAGCCAGAGCCTGATGAGGTAATTGGATGAAGCTTCTGGGGATCTTGAGAGAAGATAAGTGTATTTACATTTGGAGGGAATGTTAAAAAAAAAAAAAGAAGAAAAACTGGCTAGAGGGTGGACTATGGTAGCCTTAATACATGGCTGCAAATTCTTTGTCATTTTTCCCATTGAGAAGTAGGATCTGCAATCCTTTCCCCTTGAATACGGTCAGGCTTGTGATTGCTTCTTTAATAGAGAAATGAACCAAGCCAAAGCACAGCAGTAAAGAGCCTTGACATGCAGATAATTTATAGATCAGTACAAAGGATTAAAGGAATGGCATCATGGCTTGACTGGAGACTGGAGACAGTGGAACTGAAAATACCAAGTAGAGAAAGAAAGAAGTTTACATAATTACATAAGGCTAAATTTTCATATTCAGCCTTAATCCTTTGTAGAATAAGGTAGAGAATAAACAAAATAGTTAATAATAAAGTAGTCAAAATTTACCTCATCATTTTTGATATCAAACTATATGTTTATTGTTTTGGGGCAATAATACAGTCACATCTATTTTTTCATTTATTACTTAAGGAAATCTAGCACATCACACTCTTTCCTGACTAAACTTTCCCAAAACACCAAGGAGGGAGCAATCTGATTTCCAGTTTCTAGGTGTAGAGACTTTGTATTGTTCTGGAGATCTGACATTTTGGTTGTGCCATTTAGTACATTTCATAGTCCATTGCTCATCTTAATCTTCCCACTACTGTAGTGGCTTCCCAATCCAAGACTACTGCTTTTTAAGTCTTTCACCAATATTCAAACATTGGTTCCCAAAGCATGACAAGGGTCAGAATGGCTGCATCCAAACTGGCTTCTTGGTTGATCAGAACCAGCCCTTACTCTTAGGCCCTGCTTTTAAGCCTAGGACCCCAGCCCAGTCTCTTCCTCCATAGTAAGTTCCCTTTGAGGGTATTTTTATCCTTTTTGTCCAGCAAACCTAGTTCAGAGTCAATCTGATCTATCCTAAATTAAAATCTCAGGGAGAAAAGTTTGAGGTCTTATCTCTTCCTTCTCTTAAAGCAAATTAGTCTTCCTCTATCCCAATAAACATGAGGAAGGAAGAAAGCATATTTTCATAACTAAGAGAAGTCACTCAAGTGACCTTCTGAAGAACAAAGATAATTCCAAGATGACTTTTTCATTCTGTCCATACAAAGAAGCAGTGAACAGTTTCTCTTACTAATAAATAAACACATAAATATACATTTTTAATTTAATTTAATTTTTTAGCTTTATGAGCTATGATTGACACATTTTAAAAAGTATATATTTAAGGTGTACAACCTGGTATTTTAGTATATGTATATCTTGTGTAATGATCTCCACAGTCAGGCTAACATATATATCACCTCACGTAGTTACTTTTGTTTGTAAGTGAGTTTTAGTTTGGAAAGAACAGTTAAGATATATTCTCTTAGCAAATTTCAAGAATAAAATACATTATTAACTGTAGTTAATGCTGTAAATCAGATCTCTAGAACTTATTCATCTTATAACTGAAAGTTCTTACTCTTTATCCATTATCTCCTAATTTCTCCCACACCCCCAGATCCTGGCACCTACCGTTCTGCTCTCTGCTTCTATGAGTTGGAGTATTTTAGATTTCACATATAAAGGAGATCACGCAATACTTTTCTTCTATGTCTTGTTTATTTCACTTAGCATCATGTCCTCTAGGTTCACTCATGCTGTCACAACTTGGCAGGATTTTTTTCTTTTTTAAGGCTTGAAAATATTCCATTTTGTGTGTACATGTGTATGTATGTATACATACACACACACATACACAAGCACACATACACTATAATTTCTTAATCCATTCAACTATTGATCGATACTTAAATTGATTCCAAATCTTGGCTATTGTGAATAATGCTGCAATGAACATGGGAGTACAGATATCTCTTCAACATACTGAGTTCAAATCTTTTGGGTAAATACCCAGATGTGGGATTGCTGGATCAATGATAATTCTATTTTTAATTTTTTGAGTGACCTCCATGCTATCGTTCATAATGGCTATACTAATTTACATTCCTACTAACAGTGTACAAGAATTCCTTTTTTCTCCACATCTCCTCAACGCTTATATCTTGTCTTTTTTATAATAACCATCTGTACCTCACTAGGCATCCTGTTGTTCTAATTTGGGAACTTGGTGGTGTGACCACAATATTCATTGCAAGAGGAAACTGGCAATTGGCAATGAGTATAACTGGAAATTACATTGTGCTGTTAATCTACTTTTGGAAATAAGTGAACCTATCAGATCACAGCTTGGAAACATTGTTTTAGCCAAGTAAAATCATATCTCCCAATTAAAAAGTAAGAATTTTTAGAAATTCCAGTTCTATTGTTTTTCAAATTGTTCCAGGAACCTTTTCTTAATGAAAAATGTTATCATTGTATTTATAACCAGAATTAGTATTAAATGTCCTTTTGCATTTTTTACAAATATATAAATATTTACAAATTAAATTACAAACCTATACTTCCTTTTATTTTGGAAGTCTTCATTTTAAAAAGAAAGCATTTAGTTTTCACTGTTACTTGAGCAGATATTTTAGTATTGAGTGAGTTTTTTACTGTTTACTTTGTTGAGTGCATTCATGGTAGATGATTTTAAGTGGAGTATTGTTATCATGAGAGGGATTGATTTGTGCTCAAGGACATGACCCTAAACTCACCATTGGGTAGAAGAGGCCACCTGTGAAATGACAAACAACATTTTTCTTATCTAAGCAACAAGATACAGGACTGCTTCCAAAAATGTTTCTATAGCAGCGGTGTCATCAACACAGATTTTCAAATTTGGTATCATGTGTCCTATTATCTGCTTCATTGCATTTGTAAATTGCTTGTGTTAAAAAGCCATAAGCACAATTTGGCAGGCCTGTTCCTCACATATTAAAACAGTTAAAATGTACCTTTAAGGGATACGAAGTAATGATTCGAAAGCCAACATTCCCAACCAGCAAGTGTTTAGGGAATGCCTTCCCTGCCCCAAACAGATTTGCAGTTAATTTTTAAGTGTCAGTGCAAGCAGTTGGTCTAATCACATTTTCTCCTTGACAGAGGGCTTTTAAATGGCTGCAACTCCTGACTCAACCCTAGAGCACAACAAGAACATGCTTTGCAAATGTTTGAAAATGAGAGATAATGTTAGATCATAATACTCGCTCCTGGTACTTCAGAAACATGCATTTCCTCGATATGAGTGAAAAGATAATTTGCCTGAATAAATTTTTCACCATCTCTTACCAATCTTTGGTTATCTGCTATGAATTTCCCTAATAGAATTCTTTTACAAATAATTTCTCTTCTCTCTTCTCTGTTTTATGCACACATGAAGCACATGTGCACCTGCACAAACATGAGTCAGCTTCACTTAAAGTGGTGTTTTAAAGTTATTCTAAAACAGTGAGATAATGAAGAAAAAAGATGACTGAACCAGATTTGTATTGGTTTTATTCACCAACGTAACCCAAGTAATTTAATTCTAGAGCCTGTGCTCTTGAACACTACACTATACTGTATTTTATTTAATAAAAACAATAAATGAGGAATAAGTAATGAAAGTTACAGAGAGAGGGGTAGACCAGAACCCCATGATCCTCAACTAATGCTTTTCTCTTCCTCCTTCCCCTCCTGCCTCCTCTAATTCCACACTGAGTTGGGCTTAAAACAGCGAGTATCCAATAACAGTTTGGGGGATAAATGAAAGGCAAGTATTCTTCTGCAAAGATCATCAACAATCTATTATCTTCAGTCTTGCCCCTCTGAGACTGATATGGGTCACTTTGCTGCAGTGCCATTGTCAATCTTCAGTAATTAAAAAAATTAGTCTCTATTATGTATAGACTAAAAAGGGGAGTGTATTCTTTATCATAATCCATACCTAAATAGTTGGTGTTCTTTCCTTCAGTTAATGCTTATACTATGGAGTAAATAAAATTATTTTAGGCAATATTTCATTCTTTGGCCAGAAAAACCTCAAAGGATTTCATGGGTCTCCCAAAAAAGTGTTATTTACTAGTAGATGTTAATGAGTATTACATGTAACATTTTCAGATACAATACATTGTATCGATTTTTAGGAACCATGAGAGCTGCTTCATATAAAGCAAGAAGATGTGGCTAATTATAGAACCACAGTTAAGCAAGTAAAGACAAGACCAGAAACACTGAATAGGGGGTGGCCTCAACCTCGTCCAAGAAAATTTGAATAGGAAGATAAGGACCTGCCTGAACAGAACCTTTACCAGGGAATTCACAGCTGACACTAACAACTAAAAAAAATCTCCCTGTAGTTCATCATAGAAAATCCTAAGATGCTAACTCTCCATCCATATCTGAAATTTGCTTTACCCTGCTTTCTTTTTTTTTTTTTTTTTTTTTTTGAGACAGAGTCTCACTCTGTCACCCAGGCTGGAGTGCAGTGGCGCGATCTCGGCTCACTGCAAGCTCCACTTCCCAGGTTCACGCCATTCTCCTGCCTCAGCCTCCCGAGTAGCTGGGACTACAGGTGCCCGCCACCACGCCTGGCTAATTTTTTGTATTTTTTAGTAGAAACAGGGTTTCACCATGTTAGCCAGGATGGTCTCGATCTCCTGACCTCGTGATCCATCCGCCTTGGCCTCCCAAAGTGCTGGGATTACAGACGTGAGCCACCGTGCCCGGCCTACCCTGCTTTCTGTGTAAGCACCACACTGGTCTCCTTTCTGTCCTCAGTACCCATCACACTCCCACCCCTCACAGGCCCTTTGTCCATGTTGTTCATCTGCTGGAAGCCTCTTGGGCCTCTATTCGTTTTTGAGGTCTCAGCTCCTGAATCACTTCTTCAGAAACATCATCCCTGACCTCCGTCATGTGATCATCTGCCCCTGTGAATCATGTTCTTCATGATTCCTTTGTAGCACGTGTCAGAATTGGAATTTTACATTTATTTGTGCAGTTAATTCATTAAAATCTATTTCTCCCAACAGACTGTAGGCTTTGGGAGAGCAAGGTCCATTATATTCCCAGGTTCTAGCTTGGTGCTGACACAGAGGAAGCACTTTAAACAATATTTGTAGAATGAATGAAGAAATTATTTGTACAATGAATGAAGGAAAAAACCCCATAAACTCTTGTCCTCATTATTTCAAATACTTCCTTACCTTTAAAATGAAAATGAAAAACTTATCTTCTAATGTGAATCAAAATCTTAAATAAAATCTTGAATAGTGGTGGTCTAGCATCCACTTAGAATAATCAGAAAAATAAGCGTATTAAAGTAATCGGCAAAAAGTCAAATGCAAACAAACAAACAAAAACCCACAGGTGTTATAAAAAGCCTATTTCCATTTCTTGGTAATTTGGTTGTTTTTCTGTTTTCTTCAATTCTGTGTCTATTTTCTGCAAATCTGTTTTAAGGATATGCTTTGTCCCATCTTTTACATCCTACTCTCCTTCCAATTCATAGACCTTGAAATTTGGGTGTATCTTCTTGCTCTTTGCTATCGCTGTTTCATGTAGCAGTAAATTCTGATTAAAGAAAGTCTGAAAACCTTATATATTTTTTAAATGAAGTGCTGAATGTCTTGCCGTATATATCTGAAGTCCCACTCTTTAATAGGCTGGTCACTTGTTCAGAATATGGGCTGGGCGTTTTTCATTTTCCCCTCCAAATCTTTTCCTTATTCTCCTCATCCTGCTCTGTCCCCTGGGAATCTGGCATTTATGGGTTACAGCAAGTGGCTCTCTTGTCCTCTGACTTCCAATTTTATGAGATTGGAAGGTAGGAGCGCGAGTTTGTAGAATTTCTTCCTTTGACTCTTTTGCTGATGGGTCACAACAGGTTGGCTACACCTCCCTAAGACTCCTGCTCCTGTCAGTGCTGTCAGTGAGCTCTCTCCATTCAGCTTCTCCTCCTGGGTTTGGGTCACTTCTTCTGGGCCTCTTCAGGCCTAGGGGTGGAAACTGCTCCCTATTGGTGCCAATCTCTGGATTCTACATCAACTCCTGCTTATTTCCCTTCACGCTGTTCATACCTTTATAAATATCTTCTTTATTAAACTCTACTCAATTATTCTATATGAGTTTAACATCTGTCTCCTGCTAGGATCCTGCCATACTCTAGAAAACAGCTCCCCAGCCTCGAAGGGCATTGTTTGCTACAAGGGGATATAACTGGCTCATCAGGGGGTTATTCTACTTTTCCATTATGCCAGCTACTTCTGGGTGAATGGGGTTCAGTGTTGGTCATCTATGCTGATAAATTTGTTGCATACACATTGTTAGAAGCCAGGTCATCTTTTGTGAGTACAAGTCCATGTTATCAAAACCCACACATAATCTTCATCCCTGTTATCATGGTTACTTTATTACAAAATCATTGAATGAGTGGTTTCCATCTTGATTATTGAAAACTACCTCTACAGAAGGGGCTTCACTAAGCAGCTATGTGAGACAAAAGTATCTCAAATTCTGGGTCCATTTAGAAGTCAACCCTTGTAGGTATTTCTCAAACTTCCTGGCCATTGATTGTCTAATATTTTTCTTTTGTAGTCCATGACAATGTAGCCAAATCATTGGCTTCTATCTATGAATAGATTAAATGATTCAGATCTTCTACTCTTTCGGTCAAAGTAGACAACCAGAAAAATTTACCCTAGTCAATGCTAAGAGATCCTCCACAGCCGTCTATAAATCTGGTTTAATTTTTTTTCTTCAGTCAGTTGATCAAAGGTACCTTTCCATGATTAAATTTCCATGATCAAAGGGACTTTTTCATGTATGTGTTTCTTTAACACATGCCTATTGGCATCAGAAGTTAATATATTATTATTGTAAGAATTCTTCTTATGTAACTTTCTTGAGCTTTATGACCTTCTGAAGCATTGTAGGAATGTCATATCCATTGGGAATGGAGTACTTCTGGGCACAACCACCTCTAGGCTTGATGGACCGAATAGTATCCTTTAAACATTATGATGGGAAGCTCATGTCATTGGGTGTTCATTCAGGGCCAAGGGGCTATTTCTCAAAAGAAGAATAGTTATTTTCTGAAAAAAACATGGATTTTCTTCAACACCCTAGAGACCTCTACTGTGACTCTCATAGACATTTGCCACAGGCCCCATAAACCATCTTGTTCTCTGACAGGTATTTTAGACCCAGTGACACACCTGTTTGTACAGCAGCCTAGATTATCTGAAAAGTATTTTATTTCTCTGAGCTCTACTCAAATCTGACAACTAATAAGTATTGCACCCCTTTTAATAGCAGAAAATGTAAGACACAGTAACTTATCTTTCATTATGGAGAAGATATAACTACTGGACCCCTCAGGAACTTCAATGAGGTGGAAGACTCCTGTATTGTCATATTTTTCTCCTATCCATTAGCACATGTGTGTCTTTATAAGGCATCAAGATTATATGCTAACCACTATTCCCCAGATCTTAACAGCATGATGCTATGAATATAAGGAATCTGTGTGGCATCCTGTGGAGTAAGGATATTATCAAAACCCTGTAGCCTAAATTGTGGCAAAGAGCTAGAAGGTCATATACCCTTGAGGGAAGAAAGTGAAGATGCAGTACTATCCTTACCAGGTAAAAGCAAATGCCCCTAAGGTTATCCACTTATCGGAAAAAGGAGAAAGCATTTGTTTGATCTAGTGCTGCATCCAAAGCGACAGAGGCTGTTTTGATTTGTTCTAGCATAGAGACAACAACTTGAAGAGCAGCTGAAATTAAGGCGATGACTTGGTTGAGCTTAAGAGAATACACTAACAATCTTCAGAACCTGTCTTCCCTCTGCACTGCCAATCAGTATCATATATAGTTTCTCTAGGAAGAATGTGTTGAGAAATAGTATTATACTAAATATGAGATGTATTCATCTCTATATCTTCAGAGTTTATGTGTGCCTATATCATTCATTCATGAATGACCAAATATATAGAAATGTGACAATTGACAATTCAGTATGAATGAATGAATGAAAGGAGTTTGATCATATTCTAGACTGGAATTTTAAAATAAAGTTTTTCATGTTTACTTTAAGAACTAAGGTAAATAGATGTCAGATACTGTGTAATAGTTTAGGTCTTAGGGAATATTTTAAATCAAGTTTAGGATTCCATGTGTTAAATCATACAGTGAGGACTGAAAAATATTAAAATCCTAGAAAGTGTAGCTATAAGCTTAACACATAATAAATTAAATAGAAAAGATGTGTTTCCTAATTATTATGAATATTTAATTTGAAAAAAGAAAGATGGTGAAATTATTTCCTTCAAATATAAAAGTTTTTTTAGGGCTTGCTGCTGAGGCTCTGTGAGACAGCCAAAAACCTTTGAAGACAAAGGACACAACCTCTTGGAAGCTCCATGGCCCCATCCAGCTCCCGAGAAACCTGAATACTTATCCACACAACCCTAGAGCAAGCTTGTATCCTTCCTATACATGCTGTCTTGAAAGTATCACCTCTCGGCTGGAGGCCAATACAAAATAAGGGCAGTAAATAAATCTACAACCAAGGACCCTCAGAGAGTACACTTCACTCCCTTACTACCTCTGCCAGAGTAGGTGCTGGTATTCACGGCTGAGAGACCTAAAGATGGATCACATCACAGAACTCTTCGTAGACACTCCCCAGTAGCAGCCCACAGCCCTTTAGTTCCACTGGGTGGCTAGACTCAGAAGAGAAATAACAACTACTGCAGTTTGGCTCTCAGGATGCCCCATCCCTTGGGGAAGGAGAAGAGCACCACATCAAGGAAGCACCCTGTGAGATAAAATAATCTGAACAGCAGCCCTTGAGCCCCAGATCTTCCCCCAACATAGTCTACTCAAATGAGAAGGAACCAGAAAAACAATTCTAGTAATATGACAAAACAAGGTTTTTTAGTATCCCCAAAAGATCACACTAACTCACCAGCAATGGATCCAAACCAAGTCTTTGAATTGCCAAAAAAAAAAAAAAAAAAAAAAAAAAAAAGAATTCAGAAGGTCAATTATTAAGCTACTCAAGAAGGCACCAGAGAAAGGTGAATACCAACTTACAGAAATCAAAAAAAGTTACAGAATATTAACAGAAAAATCTCCAGAGAAATAGACAGCATAAATAAAAAACAATCACAACTTCTGGAAATGAAGAACACACTTAGAGAAATACAAAATACCTGGAAATTCTCAACAGCAGAATTGAAAAAGTAGAAGAAAGAGCTTCAGAGCTCAAAGACAAGGCTTTCATATTAACCCAATCCAACAAAGACAGAAAAATAATTTAAAAAAAAACAAAGCCTCCAAAAAGTTTGGGATTATGATAAACAACCAAATTTAAGAATAATTTGTGTTCACAAGGAAGAAGAGAAATCTAAAAGTTTGGAAAACATATTTGAGGGACTAATCGAGGAAAACTTCCCTGCCCTTGCTAGAGATATAGACATCCGAATACAGGAAGCTCAAAGAACAACCGGGAAATTCATCACAAAAAGATTATCATATACATCAGGTTATCTAAAGTCAAGACAAAGGAAAGAATTTCAAGAGCTCTGAGGCAAAAGCATCAGGTAACCTATAAAGGAAAACCTATCATATTAACAGGAGATTCCTCAGCAGAAACCCTGCAAGCTAGAAAGGACCGGAGTCCTATCTTTAGGCTCCTTAAACAAAACCAACAAAACCAAGTTTCATAAGTGAAAAAAAAGATACAAGCTTTTTCAGACAAATAAATGCTGAGAGAATTTCTCACTACCAAGCCAGCATGACAAGAACTGCTCAAAGGAGCTCTAAATCTTGAAACAAATCCTCAAAATACACCAAAATAGCACCTCCTTAAAGCATAAATCTCAACGGACCTATAAAACAACACAATGAAAAAAATCAAGGTATTTAGGCAACAACTATCATGATGAATAGAAGAGTACCTCACTTTTCAATACTAACATTGAATGTAAATGATGTAAATGCTCCACTTAAAAGATTTGGATTGGCAGAATGGACAAGAATTCACCAACCAACCATCTGCTATCTTCAAGAGACTCACCTGACAGATAAGGACTCACATGAACTTAAGGTAAAGGGGTGGAAAAAGATATTCCATGAAAATGAACACCAAAATCAAGCAAGAGTAGCTATTCTTATATCAAATAAAACAGACATTAAAGTGACCACAGTTTAAAAAGACAAAGAGGGACATTATATAATGATAAAAGAACTAGTCCAACAGGAAAATATCACAATTCTAAATATGTATTCACCTAACTCTAGAGCTCCCTAATTTATAAAACTATTACTACTAGACCTGAGAAATGAATTAGATGGCAACATAATAATAGTGGGGGATTTCAACACTCCACTGACAGCACTAAACAGGTCATCAAGACAAAAAGTCAAAAAGCAACAATGGACTTAAACTATATCCTAGAACAAATGGACTTAACAGATATTTGGAGAAAATTCTACCCAACAACTGCAGAATATACGTTCTATTCAACAGCACATGGAACATTCTCCAAGATAGACCATACGATAGGCCACAAAACAAGTCTCAATAAATTTAAGAAAATCAAAATTATATCAAGTACTCCCTCAAACCACAGTAGAATAAAATCAGAAATGAACTCATAAAGGAACTCTCAAAACCATGCAAATACATGGAAATTAAATAACCTGCTCCTGAATTATTATTGGGTCAACAATAAAATCAAGATGGAAATTAAAAAAATTATTTGAACTGTACGAAAATAGTGACACAACCTAATGAAACCTCTGGGATACAGCAAAAGTGGTGCTAAGATGACTCTTCATAGCATTAAATGCTGACATCAAAAAGTCTGAAAGAGCACAAATAGACACCTCAAGGAACTAGAGAAACAAGAACAAACCAAACCCAAACCCAGTAGAAGAAAAGAAATAACATCAGAGAAGAACTAAATAAAATTGAAACACACAAAAAATGATAAATGGAACAAAATGCTGGTTCTTTGAAAAGATAAACAAAATTGATAGACCATTAGTGAGATTAATCAAGAAGAGAGAAGATCCAATTAGAAACAAAATGGGAGAATTACAACCAATATCACAGAAATACAAAAGATTATTTAAGGCTACTATGAACACCTGTATGTGCACAAACTAGAAAACTTAGAGGAGATGGATAAATTCCTGGAAATATACAACCCTCCTAGATTAAACCAGGAAGAAATAGAAACTCTGAACAGACCAACAAGATTGAAATGATAATTTTAAAATTGCCAACAAGAAAAAAGTCCAGGACCAGACAGATTCACAGATGAATCTATCAGACATTCAAAGAAAAAGTTGTACCAATCCTATAGACACTATTCCAAAAGATAAAGAGGGAACCTTCTAAATCGTTTTATGAAGCCAGTATCACCCTAATGCCAAAACCGGGAAAGAACATAACACACACAAAAAATCTATAGACCAATATTCCTGATGAACATAGATGCAAAAATCCTCAACAAAACACTGGCTAACTGAATCCAACAGCACATCAAAGCGATAATACATTATGATCAAGTGGGTTTCATACCAGAGATTCAGGGATGATTTAACATATGCAAGTCAATAAATGTGATACATCACATAAACAGATTTAAAAACAAAAATTGTATGATCATCTCAATAGACACAGGAAAAGCATTTGATAAAATTCAGCATTCCTTTAGTATTAAGGCCCTCAGCAAAATTGGCATATAAGGGACACACCTTAAGGTAATAAAAGCCATTTATGAAAAACCCACAGCCAACATTATACTAAACTGGGAAAAGTTTAAACCATTCCCCCTGAGAACTGAAACAAGACAAGGATGCTTGCTTTCAACACTTCTATTCAATGTAGTACTAGAAGTCCTATCCAGAGTAAGCAGACAACATTAATAAATAAAGGGCATTCAAATCAGTAAAGAGGAAGTCAAACTGTCATTGTTCACCAATGATATGATTGTCTACCTAGAAAACCCTAAAGACTCATCCAAAAAGCTGCTAGAACTGATAAATAAATTCAGTATAAATAAATAAAGTTTCAGGATACAAAATCAATGTACACAAATTAGTAGCACTGCTATACACAAAGTGACCAAACTGAGAATCAAATCAAGAACTCAATCCCTTTTATAATAACTGCAAAACAAAAACAAAATACTTAGGAATATACCAAACCAAGGAGGTGACACATCGCTACACAGAAAACTACAAAACACTGCTGAAAGAAATCATAGATGACAGAAACAAATGGAAACACATACCATGCCCATGGATGGGTAGAATCAATATTGTGAAAATGACCATACTGCTGAAAACAATGTACAGATTAGGCCATTTCGCATCAAAATACCATTATTCTTCACAGAAGTCGAAAAAACAATCTTAAAATTCATATGGAATCAAAAAGGAGCCTGCATAACCAAAGCAAGCGTAAGCAAAAAGAACAAATCTGAAGGGATCACAGATCACATCACCCAACTTCAAACCGTACTATAAGGCCATAGTCACCAAAACAGCATTGTACTGCTATAAAAATAGGCACATAGCCCAATGGGGCAGAATAGAAAACCCAGAAATAAAGCCAAATACTTATAGCCAACTGATCTTCGACAAAGCAAACAAAAAAAAAGTAGGGAAAGGAAATCCTGTTCAACAAATGGTGCTGGGATAATTGGTAAGCCATATGTAGAAGAATAAAACTGGATCTTCATCTCTCACCTTATACAAAAATCAACTGAAGATGAATCAAAGATTTAAATCTAAGACCTGAAACCATAAAAATTCTAGAAGATAACATCAGAAAAACTCTTCTGATCATTGGCTTAGACAAAAAGTTCATGACCAAGAACCCACAGGCAAATGTGACAAAAAAACAAAGATAAATTGATGGGACTTAATTAAACTAAAAAGCTTTTGCACAGAAAAAGAAATAATCAGCAGAGTAAACAGACAACACACAGAGTTGGAGAAACTCTTCACAAAATATGTGTCTGACAAAGGACTAATATCCAGAATCCACAAAACACTCAAACAAATCAGAAAGAAAAACACCAAAGAATCTGATCAAACAGTGGGCAAAGGACATGAATAGACAATTCTCAAAAGAAGATATACAAATGGCCAACAAACACATGAAAGAATGCTCAAGATCACTAATTACCAGGGTAATGCAAATCAAAACTACAACACAATACCACCTTACTCCTGCAAGAATGGCCATAATAAAAAAAAATAGATGCTGATGTGGATGTGATGAAAAGGGAATATTTTACACTGCTGGTGGGAATGTAAACTAGTACAACCACTATGGAAAAAAGTGTGGAGATTCCTTAAAGAACTAAAAGTAGATCTGCCATTTGATCCAGCAGTCCCTCTACTGGGTATCTACCCAGAGAAAAAGAAATCATTATACGAAAAAGATACTTGCACATGCATGTTTACAGTCACCCAATTCGCAAATGCAAAAATATGGTGTATTAGCCCATTCTCACACTGCTAATAAAAACATACCCAAGACTGGGTAATTTATAAAGGAAAGAGGTTTAATTAACTCACAGTTCAGCATGGCTGGGGAGACCTCAGGAAACTTACAATCATGGTGGAAGGGGAAGCAAACACATCCTTCTTCACATGGCGGCAGGAAGAAGAAGTGCAGAGCAAAGGGGGAAAAAGCCCCTTATAAAAACCATTAGATCTCATGATCTGTATGGTTCACTTGCTGTTCACTATCACAAGAACAGCACGGCGAAACTGCACCCATGATCTAGTGACCTTCCATGAAGCTCCACTCCCAGCACGTGGGGATTACACTCAGATTATAATTCAAGATGAAATTTTGGTGGGAACACAGAACCAGACCATATTATTCCACCCCTGGCCCCTTCCAAATCTCACATGCTTCTCACATTTCAATACACAATTATGCCTTCCCAACAGTTCCTTAAAGTCTTAACTCATTTCACCATTAACCCAAAAGTCCAAGTCCAGAGTCTCATCTGAGACAAGGCAAGTTCCTTCTGCCTGTGAACCTGTAAAATCAAAAGCAAGTTAATTACTTCCTAGATATAATAGGGATACAGGCATTGGGTTAATACACCCATTCCAAATGGGAGAAATTGGCCAAAACAAAGGGGCTATAGGCCCCATGCAAGTCTGTAATCCAATAGGGCAGTCATTAAACCTTAAAGTTTTGAAACGATTTTCTTTGATTCTATGTCTCACATCCAGGTCACGCTGATGCAAGAGGTGGGCTCCCTTGGTCATAGGCAGCTCCACCCCTGTGACTTGGCAGAGTACAGCCCCCTTTCCAGCTGTTGTCACTGGCTGGCATTGAGTGTCTGTGGCTTTTCCAGTTGCATCATGCAAGCTGTTGGTGGACCTACCATTCTGGGATCTAGAGGATGGTGGGCCTCTTCTAACAGCTCCACTAGGCAATGCTCCAGTGGAGGTTCTGACTTTATATTTCCCTTCTGCACTGCCCTAGCAGAGGTTCTTCATGAGGGTTCCACCTCTGAAGCAAACTTCTGACTGGACATACAGGCATTTCCATACATCCTCTGAAATCTAGGTGAAGGTTCCCAAACCTCAATTCTTGTCTTCTGTGCACCCGCAGGACCAACACCATATGGAAGTTGCCAAGGCTCGGGACTTTCACCCTATGAAGCAATGGGCTGAGCTATACCCTGGCCCCTTTCAGCCACAGCTAGAGTGGCTGGGATGTGGGACACCAAGTCCCTAGGCTAAATACAGCAGGGGGGGGACCTGGCGCCAGCCCAGGAAACGATTTCCCCTCTTAGGTTCTGAGCCTGTGATCAGAGGGGCTGCCTTTCAAGTCTTTGACATACCCTGGAGACATTTTCCCCTTTTTCTTGGTGGTTAACATCTGGCTGCTTGATACTTAGACAAATTTCTGCAGCAGGCTTGAATTTCTCCCCAGAAAATGGGTTTTTCTTTTCTATCACATTGTTGGGCTGCAAATTTTCCAAACTTTTATGCTCCACATCCTCTTGAACGTTTTGCTGCTTAGAAATTTCTTCCACCAGATACCCTAAATCATCTCTCTCAAATTCAAAGTTCCACAGATCTCTAGGGCAGGGGCAAAATGCTGCCATTCTCCTTGCTAAAGCATAGCAAGAGTCACTTTTGATCCAGTTCCCAAGAAGTTCCTCATCTCCATCTGAGATCATCTCAGCCTGGACTTCATTGTCCATATCACTATCAGCATTTTGGTCAAAGCTATTCAACAAGTCTCTAAGTTGTTCCAAACTTTCCCACCTCTACCTGTCTTCTGAGCCCTCCAAGTCTCTAGGAAGTTCCAAACTGTCCCACATTTTCCTGTCTTCTTCTGAGCCCTCCAAACTGCTCCAACCTCTGCCTACTACACAGTTCCAAAGTAACTTCCACATTTTTGGGTGTCTTTATAGCAGCACCCCATTCTTGTACCAATTTATTGTATTATTCTGTTCTCATGCTGCTAATAAAGACACACCCGAGACTGTGTAATTTATAAAGGAAAGAGGTTTAATTGATTCACAGTTCAGCATGACTGGGGAGGTCTCAGGAAATTTACAATCATGGCAGAAGGAGAAGCAAACACATCTTTCTTCACATGGAGGCAGGAAGGAGAAATGCATGGTGAAGGGGGGAAAAGTCCCTTATAAAACCATGAGATCTCATGAGAACTCACACACTATCATGAGAACAGCATGGTAGAACCACCCTCATGATCTAATCACCTCCCACGAGATCCCTCTTCCAACACGTGAGGATTATAATTTGGATTACAATTCAAGATGAGATTTTAGTGGGGACACAAGGCCAGACCATATCATATGGAATTAGCCCTAGTGCCCATCAATCAATGAGTGAATAAAGAAAAGGTGTTACATATTATATATTATATATATATTATATATTATATATATATATATATACACACACACACAATGGAATACTACTCAGCCATAACAAGGAATGAAATAATGTAATTTGCAGCAACCTGGATGGAACTGGAGACCATCATTCAAAGTGAAGTAACTCAGGAATGCAAAACCAAACATCGTATGTTCTCGCTTATAGATGGAAGCTAAGCTATGAGGATGCAAGAGCATACAAATGATACAATGTACTTTGAAGACTCTAGGGAAAAAGTGGGAGGGGTTGAGAGATAAAATACTACACATTGGGTAGAATGTACACTGCTCAGGTGCACCAAAATCTCAGAAATCACCACTAAAGGACTTATCCATGTAATGAAACACCACCTCTTCCCCCAAAACCTATTGAAATAAAAATACATACATACATGTATATATACATACAAACATACACTTTATAAGTTGTAAAAAAAGGAAACTGTTTGGGGATACTATACATTAATTCAAAATATAAGTCAAAGGGTAAAAAAGCTATAAGATAAATTCTGAAGAACAAAAAAAGATTTTTTAAAAACTATATAATAATTCATTATCTATTGCTGCATTGTAAACTACACTCAAACTTGGCAACTTAAAAAACAAATATTTCTTATTTCACAATTTCCATGGTCAGGAATGTAGGAACGGCTTGGTTGGGTGGTTCTGGGTCCAGGTTCTTTATGAAGTTGTGGTTATGATGTAAGCCAAAGCTGCAGTCAACTGAAGGCTTGAGTTAGGGTGGAGGATGTGCCTTCAAGGTGGCTTACTCCTACACCTCACTTTCTGCTTGACTTTCCCATGTCCCACTGATGTAGGTGAAAACTTGTTTTCACATATTTGAATCTAGAAATTCTGTTCTAACATTACAAAAGCTTAAAAAAGTGGATCTCATGGAGGTACAGAGTAGAATGGTGGTTAGCAGGGGCTGGAAAGGGAATGAGGGAGGGAGAGATGAAGAGAAGTTGGTTAATGAGTACAAATATGCCATTCAAAGGAATAAATTTTAGTATCTGACAGTACAGTGGGGAAACTGCAGTTAACAATAATTTATTATGTATTTCAAAATAGCTTGAAGACAAGAATTGTAGTGTTCCCAACACAAAGAAAAAGGTTTGAGGTGATAGATATTCCAATTATCCTGATTTGATCATTAAACCTTGTATACATGTATCAAAACATCATGTGTACCCTAAAAATATGTGCAACTATAATATATCAATAACAATATAAAATAAAATAAAGTAATAAAAGTTATTTTGCATTATTGCAATAAGTACCAAGGGAATTTGAGAGAAGATTCTACTTTTTTGTTGTTAGAATTTGCTAAAATTTGTTCATTTAGGAAAATTATATCATTCAAAACACACCACTTGTTGTATTTGATTTTCCTATTCAATATACATATTTCATCCTGCACTTAAAGCTGCTACATTCACAGTGATTCTACTAGGTGTAAGCACTTGACTACTCACATCTCTTCCAGTTTAGTCACATTTGAGCATTTGCATATTGATGTGCATACTATTTAATTATAAATTATTTTTTATTATTTCTCATTCATATTACATAGGATATTTTATTGCCTTTTTAAAGGAAATTATGAGTTTGGCATATATTATCTGTGACTATTATTTCAAGATTGTACAAGGAGCATTGTTAACTATTATAAAAAGGATGTGTTGGGTATGATGTGCTTGAGAATGACTGTCATACAAACTGGTGACGTTATGGCACTCATAATCACCTTAAAGAAGCCCTTGACACTGTTCTTTCTACTAGAACAGACCTGTCCAGGAGAAATATAAAGTGAATTATATGTGTAAGTTTTAATTTTCTGATAGCTACATTTAAAAGCATAAAAGGAAACAGGTGAAAATAATTTTAATAATAACTTAATATATTTTATTTACTTAAATATAACAAAATATTTCAAATGTAACCAATATAAAAATTAAGATATTCTTCTTTGTTGTTGTTTATAATGTCTTTAAAGTATGATGTGTATTTTGCACTTACAGTAAGTCCCAATTTGGAGAAGCCATTTCAAGTGCTGAATAGACACATGGATAGTGGCTACCATATTGGACAGCATAGTTTTGGATGTTCCATGAATAGAAAAATTCCAAGAAAGGGAGTAAAATGTCAGAAGCTCCTTAATTTATTAATAGGGACAAAATGATGGCTGCTGCCCATCTCCTTTTTTTCCTCTTTTTTGTAGCTTTCAGCTCAAAGTCTTTATGTTTCAGCTCAAACACAGACCATCTGCAGCACAACTTCTGTGCCAGAGGCTGTGTGGAGAGGTGTAGCAGCAGCTCAGTAAACACAACCACCTGCCACAGTTCAAAACCAGAAAGTCAAGAAGGAGTATTCTTCTCTTGACACTTCCATCTTCATCTCTCTCTCCTTTATCCCCAGACACTCAGATCCCTCCCAATCAGATACGCTCCTTCTCCCCCTGCCACAAGTATGAAGCTTTTCTCTCCAAATGGCAAAAGCTCCAAAATTGCCTGTCATCTCTTTTCCTACATTATGAACATTTTGCTGATCTTTATTTAGCTGATGTCCTTGTTTTCCCCCTGTTAACAAGCTCATTCCTGCTTTATCCTTTTGCAGAAAGCATTATCGCCTTTCTAGTTTGGTGGTTAAAACCACAGGCAATAGAAAGCAAGCAACACACCTGAGTTCATACCTTGTTTATCTCACTTAAAGCTGTGTGATTTTGAGTAGTAAATTAAACTCTGAGCTGCAGCTATCTATACCATTCAGGTGAAAGTAATACCTACCTTTTAGGCTTGCTATAAGACTCAGCTGAGACAATGGGTGTAATCAAGTTAGCACAACAGCTGTCACATTGTGAGCAATTAATAAATGAAAGATCTTATTATTATACTATTTCCTCAATCTATAAATCCTTCCCTACTTCCAGCCACATGTCCAAATCCTAATTAGTTTTTAAAGTCTTTCTCAAGTCTCACCTGTTCTCTAAACCTTCTACAAACCTTATTCTCCCCTTTTCATGTATTTCTTGAGAACTCTAACATAAATTCACATTGGTATGACTTCTAGTATGGGACACATCATGATCATTTAGTAAATCATTTGCTTAATTAATTGATGATGAAAAAGGGAAAGAAAACAATAGCAGATGCTGCGGATACCTGACCCTGCTTCCCCTTGACCCACCTGACTTTTTTTGCAGCTGTGGTGGGCAGTTTTACAATTCCTACTGACAGACATGTTCCACACGGCTCTGCAGAAGTTTCCCAGAGGGATGGAGCCCCAGCTGCCCGCAACAGTATTCCACTCATTAACATGCACTTGATTGGCTTTGCTCCCTTCCGTCTCATCTCCCTTATACCTATTTAAGCTTCCTGGAATCACCTCCCAGATAAACCACCTGCATCAAAGCTCTTGTCTTAGATTTTGCTTTTGGGGAAACCCAAATAAGACAAGAACTAAGATTACTGAGTCCATATTGTATGCCAAGCACCATGTTAGTCACTCTATTTTCATTATCTTCTTTTATATTCTCAACAGTCTTGTGGGATTAGGTATTATTATACTCATTTTGTAGTAACAAATTAGAAAGTCAGGACTCAAAATAATTAAGTGACTCACTCAGGGAAAATCTAACAATCCAAATGCTTCGGGTGCTCATTTCTGAATTAATAATTGTATACAAAAAAAGAATAAGGCATTTTAGAATAAAGCTTTAAAAACATTACAGAAAAATAGGTAAAATAAAGCTCTTTCTTAGATTTAGCCAAAACATGACAAACTAAGGTATAGAAGCAGAATGTAATGATACAGGGTCTGGAGACATCACACATTGAACACTTTGTTATTTAAATGCCTTATTTGTAGTCCACTTTTTTTATTCTGGGAAATAGAGACGGGAAGATATGGCAGCTGAGAGCTACCCAAATGAGTCAGATTTAATAAGAAGGTATTAGAAGATGAAACCAATTTGGCCTCTATGACATTGGAGAAAGAATTAGACAAAGGGGACTTTTGTGAGTGCTAGATACTAAAAAGACAGGCTTAGATTGAGAAAAATTATTGAGAAAAATTTTTCTTCCATATTGAAATTCTCATACAGAATTGATTTTTTTATCTTCCCAAGTCACACAGGCCATATACATAAGAGTGATTGAATTATAACATGAAATGTCAAATCCAATAAATGTGGGAAGGGAGATAGCTGGGCAAATGTTAAAGGAAGCAAAGGACAAAGAGATATGTTTCCATATTCAGAGGCAAGCATTAGATGACCTGAGCACATTTCCCAGATTTTTAGGAACTGTACTAGTCAAATTGGAGAAGTTAGAAATATTCAGCTAAAATTAGAAAGCATTTCCTAATTGACCTGATATACGTTACTCTCTGTGGTCCTATGGTCTAGCTCTCAAATTAAGTTTATAATTCTTAAAAAATAAGGGTAATGTGTTTGAGCCCATTGTCTTCATAGAAAATCAAGTCCTTAGTTTTCATGAAGTTTGAGATCACTTGATACTTCTATTAAGCTCTGAGATTATCAGACAGAACTTAGGGTAAGTCTTTATTACATATTGCCTCTGCAGTTGCTATTGTTTGCCTTTATAATGTCACATGAAATCATAAAGAACTAGTAAATTTGAATTGGGCATTATAGTTTCATTCCTTTGAATTTTTTAATGGTTTTCACCTATGCATAACCCAAAAGTATTACATCATATTATTTACTGGAAATGTATTAGGTCTGCTATGAAGTCATTTAGTTTTGAACCCTAGAAAAAGTGACTTCTAGCCAACTGAGCTTTTATAATGTGCCCTCTAATTCACATTTTAATAAATGTCATTTTCTAAGTGCATTACCTCATGTTTTGGCTACAACCCAGCTGAATCCTGAGAGAATAAGAGAAATGTGCTTTCTGACTGGTTCATCCATATTTTATTTTACTTTTCATTAAGAAATTACTCTTTGAAGAAAATCAATAATCTTCTGTGACTGAGGGGAGAGGTTAGTGTGTTGCAGTGGTGCATTCTAATATCTCAAATCAAACTGCCTTTAGCTGGCTTTTGCTGATAGCATATTTGTCCTTTCTTGTTCCTGCAGCCTGGGTACATGGGGACCCCAGAAGAGCAGCCTATCCTACAGACAGCCAGGGCCACTTTTGTGGCCAGAAGGGCACTCCCAATGAGTGAGTATGGCCACCTTTGCTTTGTGTGATTTTACTGTCTAAACTGGAACCTAGATATCACTTTTGCAGTAATCCAACTAGAATTCTTAAGAAGATTTAAATTCATAAAGGAAGCCTTCCCTCCCCTTTTTCTAACAGATAGCTATAAGCAGTTGGGAAGTTTTATATTATATGTCTTAAGACATGATGTCAGTGTTATGCAGCATTTTATTAGAATGCATGAAGACTCTAGTTATAAAAATATAATTATAATGAATAGATTGGACCAATGATTTTATCAGAAGCTATATTTTAAAATGCCTTATAAATGGGCTATTAGAAGACTGAGGTATGAGTAGCTGCTACAAAGCTAGACAGTCCAATTGTTAAGATTATTTTTGTCACAGTGTCTACTGATAAATCATTCCACCTTTCGAAGTAAGGGGCACACCCAGAAAGTCTTCAATGTTTGGTATCCTTTTCCAAGCAACCTGGCTGCTGTGGGCAATGTCCCTGGGTAGCTGAAACAAACAAGGAAGAATGTTCCATCAAATTTCTTTCTAATGGTAATCATAACAGAAGTTTTCATTTCTGAAAGCACATTGTCTATTTTTCTAATCTAAGAAAATAAACCACACACACAAGCAGCCCCCCATAAATCTCACATTTTTAGAAAACCTTCCCTCTTCTCTCACTGGTCCATTTCTCTGTGGAAACCTGGGGTGGTTGCTGGATCTTTTGGTTCTTCAAAACCAATCCAGTTTCTATAAAAGCTGGCTCTAGATGGTTAAAAAAAAACAAACCCAAAGCAACCACACCCCTGACTTCCAAGAACAACAACAAAAAACATAGCTGAGGACACTTCAGTTATGTTGTCTATGCTGCCCACTTGTAATTATGTAGCATATTATTCCAAGAGATATACAGATTTTAAGAATAGATGCTCAGTAATTTTAAAAATTGACAACAAAAAAGTCCAAAATCAGATGAATTCACACCTGAATTTTACCAGATATTCAAAGAATTGGTACCGATCCTACTAAAACTATTCCGAAAGTTAGAGAAAGAAGGGCTCCTCCTATATCATTCTAGGAAGCCCGTATCACCCTAATATTAAAACCAGGAAAGAACATAACAAAAATGAAAGCTACAGACCAATATCCTTAATGAACATAGATGCAAAAATTCTTAACAAAATATTAGCTAACTGAATCCAACAGGACATCAATAGGATAATACATCAGGATCAAGTGAGTTTCATACCAGGGATGTAGGGATGGTTTAACATACGCAAGTTAATAAATGTGATACATCACATACACAGAATTAAAAACAAAAATTGTGTGATCAATCTCAATAGATGCAGAAAAAGCATTTGATAAAATCTAGCATTGCTTTCTGATGAGAGCCCTCAACAAAAAGGAATAGAAGGGACTTACCTCAAAGTAATAAAAGGCATCTGTAACAAACCCACAGCCAACATCATACTAAATGGGGAAAAGTTGAAAGCATTCCCCCTGAGAACTGGAAAAAGACAAGGATGTCTACATGCAACACTTCTATTCAACATAGCACTGGAAGTCCTAGTCAGAGCAATCAGACAAAAAAAGAAATAAAGGGCAAGTTGGAAAAGAGGAAGTCAAACTGTCACTGTTTGCTGATGATATGATCACATAGCTAGAAAACTAAAGACTCATCCAAATGGCTCCTAGACCCGATAAATGAATTCACTAAAGGCTCGGGTTACAAAATCAATGTACACAAATTAGTAGCACTGCTCTCCATCAACAATGACCAAGCTGAGAATCAAATCAAGAACTCAATCCCTTTTACAACATCTGCAAAAAATGAAATAAAATACCTAGGAACACACTTAACCAACAAGGTGAAAGATCTCTACAAAGAAAACTACAAAACACTGCTGAAAGAAATCCTAGATGACACAGAGAAATGGAAACCCATCCTATGCTCATGGATGGATAGAATTAATATTGTGAAAATGACCATACTGCCAAAAGCAATCTGCAAATTCAGTGCAATTCTCATCCACCAGGATTCCTCACAGAACTAGAAAAAACAATCCTAAAATTCATATGGAATAAAAAAAGAGCCCACATAGCCAAAGCAAGACTAAGCAGGAACAAATCTGGAGACATCTCATTACCTGACTTCAAACTGTACTTTAAGGCCATAGTCACCAAAACAGCATGGTACTGGTATAAAAATAGGCACATAGACCAATGGAGAAGAATAGAGAACCCAGAAGTAAAGCCAAATACTTAACACCCAACTGATCTTTGACAAAGCATACAAAAACATAAATTGGGGAAAGGAAATCCTGTTTAATAAATGGTGCTGGGAAAACTGGCAAGCCACATGTAGAATAATGAAACTGGATCCTCATCTCTCACTTAATACAAAAATCAACTCAAGATGGATCAAAGACTTAAATCTAGGACCTGAAACCATAAAACTTCTAGAAGAAAACATTGGAAAAACTCTTCTGGACATTGATTTAGGCAAAGAATTCATGACTAAGATCCAAAAGCAAAGCAACAAAAACAAAACTAAAAAAATTAAATAAAAAAAAAGAAAAGCAAACTGGTCATGATACAATATCTATCTTGTGAGAAATAAAATATTACAAGTCTAAAAAAAAAAAGAAATGGGACCAAATTAAACTAAAAAGCTTCTGCTCAGCAAAATAAATAAGCAGAGTAAATAGACAACTCAAAGAGTGGGAGAAAGTATTTGCAAACTATGCATCTGACAAAGGACTAGTGTCCATAATCTACAAGTAACTCAAACAAATCAGCAAGAAAAATACAAACAATCCCATCAAAAGTGGGCTAAGGACATGAATAGACATTTCTCTACAGAAGATATACAAATAGCCAACAAACATATGAAAAAATGCCCAACACACTAATCATCAGGGAAATGCAAATTAAAACCATAATGAGATTCCACCTTACTACTGCAAGAATGGCCATAATTAAAAGTCAAAAAACAATAGATGTTGGCATGTATGTGGTGAAAAGGGAACATTTTTACATAGCTGGTGGGAATGTAAATTAGTACAACCAGTATGGAAAACAGTATGGGGTTTCCTTAAAAACTAAAGGTAGGTCTACCATTTGATTCAGCAATCCCATTACTGGGTATCTACCCAAAGGAAAGGAAGTCATTATGTAAAAAAGACACAGGCACACACATGTTTACAGCATCACAGTTCACAATTGCAAGGACATGGAACCAACGTAAGTGCCCCTCAGCCAACAAGTGGATAAAGAAAATGTTGTATATACACACCATGGAATACTACTCAGCCATAAAAAGGAATGAAATAATGCCTTTTGTAGCAACTTGAATGGAGCTGGAAGCCATTATTCTAAGTGAAGTAACTCAGGAATAGAAAGCCAAATACTGTGTGTTCTTACTTATAAGTGAGAGCTAAGCTATGAGGACACACACACACACACACACACACACACACAACATGCAGAGTGATATAATGGACTTAGGGGACTCGAGGGTGGGGAGACTATGAGGAGGTGAGGGATAAAAGAAAACACATTGCATATAGTATATACTGCTCAAGAGATGGGTGCACTAAAATCTCAGAATTCACCACCAAAGAATTCATCCATGGAACCAAAAATCATCTGTACCCAAAAAACTATTAACATTTTTAAAAATAATTTTTAAATGTAAATAAGAAAAGAAAAAAGACAGATTCAGAAAATGGTTAACAAAATTCATGAAGTAGAATTATCACAATCAAGAAAACCCAGAAATTTAAGGAGAGGGGCAAATTCCTAATCACGTCAGGGTAAATTTATAGGGGACTAGTTGACTCCTCATCGCCTGTTAGAGATGACTGGGCTAAATTTTGATCCAGGGAGGTAATTATTTTAACTTCAGTAACTCAGAAAATTCTAGACATTGCCCACAAAACCTTTGCAACCTTCACACTATGAAGGACAAAGAGAGCACCAAGTGGTAAAAGAAACCATACAAATCTCTCAATCTCTAGTTCTTTAAGACAGTTTATTTTTAAAAGGGCATTTGTAACAATAAGTTTTCCAGACATAAGCCAATGATCCACTTATGTCAAACAAAAAGATGACAGCACAAATTTCAGTACATAATGATCTTTCAAAGATAATCTTCGCTTAACACAAACATGTTCATTAAAGTATTATTCAAAATAATAATATATTGGAAACTACACAGATACTCAACAATATGTGAATGATAGTAAATTATGGCCCATCAATTTAATGAAATAGAATGGAACCACTGAAAATCATGTATATATGTTCAACAGTTGATTCTGTTGATTTTCCCTTACAGTTTCTGGGGTCTGGGTTATCATTGCCTTCCTCACCCTGAAAATAACATTCTCCAATATTTCTCTAGTATTTTGATGGCCTCCTTCTTATATTTAAATTTCTAATCCCCTAGAAATTTATTTTTGTATATAGACTGAAGTGGAAATCAAACTATTTTCCCAAATTGCTGAGTTAATTATTTCAGAATCGTTTGTTGAATAATATACCCATTTCCTCTCTGATTTCTAAAAAAATTCCTAAATAATAAATTTATGTATTTGTTTCTGAATCCTGTAATCTGCTCTAATGTACATTTTTAAGTCTCATGATTGTTTTAATTCTTATGATAAATGTGTATTAATTAAAAATTTTAATAAGTTACTCTAAATTATATTTGGACTTTCAGTAGTAAAATATTTACAAAAATGCAAGATTTTAGTCAATATTAAAAGTTTTTTAAGCATAAGTTTTATTGTATAAAATGGTGTATTAGTCCATTTTCACACTGGTGATAAAGACATACCTGAGACTGGGTAATATGTAAAGAAAAAGGGGCTTAATGGACTCACAGTTCCACGTGGTTGGGGAGGCCTCACAATCATGGCAGAAGGCAAAAGGCACGTCTTACACGGTGGCAGACAAGACAGAATGAGAACCAAGTGAAAGGGGTTTCCCCTTATGAAACCATCAGATCTTGTGAGACTTATTCACTAACAGAACTGCATGGGAGAAATGCCCCCACCATTCAATTATCTCCCACGGGTTCCCTCCCACAACATGTGGGAATTATGGGAGCTATAATTCAAGATGAGATTTAGGTGGGGTTACAGCCAAACCATATCAAATGGTATCAAGGGAAAATATTGGAGTAAATATATCATAATAGTAACATTATTATAACAATGTGAAACTATTATAAAGCCAGACAGAAAGAAATAAATCCTATTAAAAATATAAATTTTGAATGTGATAAAGATGGATTTCAAGTCAGTAGCAGAAAGATGATTATTAAATAAATAGTATTGAATTAACTGAAATACCATTCATAAAAATAAAATAAAATTGGATGTTTATCTCATATCTTATACCAAAATAAACACTAAAGCATTGATGATTTTGTATATAAAATATAAAACCATAGAAGTAACAGAAGAAAATGCAAGGGTATATTTATAGAATTATGGGGTTAAGAAAACTTTTCTAAAGATAACATCAAAAGCAGAAAATAGAAATTTTGAAGAATTTCAACACATAAATACACCTTAACTCATTGGAAACAAAGTTGAAAGATAAATGGAAATCTAGGAAAAACAAATATTTTCAACATATATATCTGACCAAATGTATCAACACCTTTTTTATATGAGCTATTCTTCAAAATCAAAAAGAAAAATAGATCATCCTATATGAAAGTAGGTAAAAGTCATAAACAGGAAATAATATAATGGCCAATAATGATTGAAATATAGTTCAACTACAGTTAAAAAAGGAATTGCAAATGAATTAAAATATTATTTTTGTCTTATAGGTTGTCAAGTAAATTTTAAAATATTAAAATTTCCGGTGTTGGCCAGAGTGAGGAGAAAAAATCACCTCATTTTCTACTGACAGTAGTGTAATATGATATTTATCAGATTTTATAAAATATTTATCAAACATATAGGTTCTTTTTGATTCAGTAGTTTTCATCCTAGAAACTCATCTAGTGGAAATTTGCATAGATTTCCTAATGTTATAGTCACTATGTAATAGTAATAATAAAATGGAAACAACCTAAATGTTTCTCAATAGGAATTGATTAAATGAATTACGGTATAGTCAATTATAAAATACCATTTAATCATTAATTATTGGGTAGAGATATATTTATTGGCAAGGAAATGTGCCCAAGATATATTGTTAATTCAAGAAATGAAGTTATTAAAATAGCATGTGTAGTATAATTTCATTTTGTTGGTATGTTTGTACCCTTGTATACTCTATATTCACATATATGAAAACATATGCAAGAAAAAAGTCTGAATGGATATACATATGCTTACAGTAATTATTTTCAATTATGGGATTATATTTTTATTTTTATTCTCATATTTCTGAGCCCCTATTATATCCCAGACAGTTTTCTAAAGGCTGAGGTTATAGTAAAAACAAATGAACAAGCTACCTGCCCTCATGAAGCCTACATTTAAGTTAAAGGGAGATTCTCAATAAAAATGTAAATAACAAGATAGCTTCAAATAGTGATCAATGCTATGAAGAAAAAAAACAAAGCAGATGGCCTAACGGAGAATGACTGGTGTGCAATGGGAGGTAGTTACCTTGTGGTTACGGGGTTAGGGAAGCACTCTCATGAGGAGGTGACTTCTGAACTGAGATGTGAAGACCAGGAAGACACCAGCCTTTCAAAAGCCCTGGGAAGAGCACTCAAGCCAGAGGCAATAAGTGCAAAGGTCCTGAGGCATGAGTGACCCTATGATACACCAGGACTAGCACTAGAAGGAAGCCAAGAGGCCAAAACGTAGCCAATAAAGAGGGTGGTGGAATGAGGAGATGTCTGAGAAACAGGTAGAAGTCATATTTTCTGTGTCCTATGGACTCTGATAAAGTATTTGGATTATTTATAAGTGCAGAGAAGGACATAGAAAGGTGTTCCAACAAGAGTGACCCAATCCATTTTACATTTTAAAAATAACATTCTTGCTGCTTCCTTATACCTTCTTGAGCTGTTTCAATGGTTCACAATAAGCATGTATGCAGAAAAATATTAAGCTTTTTTTTCATTTAAAAATTAGGCCAGCTAAGGTGGCTCATGCCTGTAATCCTAGCCCTTTGGGAAGCCGAGGCAAGCCAATCACTTGAGCCCAGAAGTTCAAGACTGGCCTGGGCAACATGGTGGAAGCCTGTCCCTACCAAAAAATAAAAACAAAAATTTAAAAATTTAAAAAAATTAGCTGAGCATGATGGAGTGCCTGTAGTCCCAGCTATCAGGAGGCTGAGATGGGAGGATGGCTTCAGCCCAGGAGGTGGAGGTTGCAGTGAACTGAGATTGCACCACTGCACTCCAGCCTGGGCAACAGAGCCAGACCTTGTTTGATTTTAAAAAAATAAAAATAAAAATAAATATAATGGCAGATATTCTTATAGAATCATGACAGAAAATTAAGTATTTTTATTTTCTTGTATGTTTATGTGCATTGCAAGTTTCTACCAAAAATGTGTATCACTTTTATATTCCCACCGAATTTTCCAAAATTAAATAATTTAAAAAAGAAGTAAATATGCTGAGACAATAGACTGTCTTCATAATTAAAGCCCCTTTAAAAGAAAAAAAAAACCAGATAAACATTTTCTCAAAAGAATATGTACCCTGGAGTCAAATTCTGACTTTACCTCCTTATAGCATTGACCCATGGCATGGAACACAACCTATCTCAGTCTTTATTTCCTGATAATGAAGCAAAAATTAAATGAGAGAACAGTCATGTAGGAGAAGCATGCATTGGCCTTCTAAAAGCACTTTCATGTTGTTGAGGTCCTCCAATGGGCCAGTCACTATGCAATATACTAGAGCAAATAAGGCACAGATTTCTTCTTCAAGAGTCTCTTGGTCTTCAGAGATAAAGTCAAGAAAGCTATGGATTCGATCTATTGTGTTCAGCGCAGTGTGCTTTTTTAAGTCTAAAATATAGTGCTGACAATCTCATCTGAAGCAGCCGCACTCACCTTCACCATTCCTCTTCCTAGTCTCTGGCACAAGATCTTGATTTACTGTCTTAGATACTTATCACTGCCTGAATTTATCCTGGTTATTAATTGGTTAGCTTCATTTATCTTCCCGGGCTGGGCCTAAAGTGCTTTGAGATCAGGGCCATTCTCTGTCTTTTTCACTGTCGTATCTTCAGAACCTACAGCATTGTCTGGCATTACAGTATGTGCTCAGTAAATTCATTGTTAAATGAATGAGAAAAAAGGGGTAACACAGATAAGAATGATTTGCTCCCAAAGTGGAGGTCAGCTTAAAGATCTGATCAGGTCCTCAACAACACTGCTAAGTGAGTCTGACTATTATTACTATTATTTGGAAATATAGAAAACTAAAATTCAGAAAGTTTAAAATACTTGTTAAGGTTCAACTGTCTATTAAATGGCAAAGGTAGCACATTCTAACCCTAAGTCTTATGCTGTTTAGGTTACACACAGACAGTTGCAGTGAACTTGGCTTTCCATTTTACTTGTTTAACCCAGGCCTAAAAATCTTAAACATAGCATAGCTTGTAAAAGTATCATTACATGTTTTAAACACCACAAATAAATGTGTGTGTGTGTGTGTGTGTGTGTGTGTGTATTTCTATGCCAAAATGAAATGCATCTATGTTAGGATGTGTAAGAAATTTAGGCAGCTCTAAAATTGGGAAACTTACCTGTTAGACTTTAACAATTGTCATGATGTGTTTAAGCAATCCTTTGATTCCCAACTCTGGAAGACATTCCTTAATAACCGAGCCTAAAGTCCATGTTTAGAGGTGGTGTGATATTTGAGATGTGGCTTTTGGCCTTTTGTGCTTTATCTAACCGAAAAGACTCTAGGAGAAACACCAGGGGTTTTTACAGTGTCAAAAGAGATGAAACAGCGACTTCAAAGGAAAACGGAGTGCTTTGTTGTTGTGTGTAACTTTCTCTGCCTCTTGAGCTCTGGGAAAGTTGCTCATGACACTTAGGTACAGACCTTTTCTTTGAGATTTCCACAAAAAAGAGAACGTGATTGATTTTTGATGCCACCTACTGGCTACTACAAAAACTTCAGCTTGTAAAGGTTGTGCTGAAATTACTTTGAACATTGTCTGATGTAGCACCATTACCAAGACTGAAATACCTGGCCCCATGAGGTTAAGATAAGGAAACAAGAAAGATTAAGAGGACAATGCTCTTCTATTTAAGATTTTTTAAAACTGATATGTAATATGTAATATTTGTACCCATCTATGGGGTGCATGTGATATTTTGTTACATGCGTAAAATGTGTAATATTCAAGTCAGGGTATTTAGTGTATTCATCACCCAAGTATTTATCATTTCTATGTGTTAAGAACATTTCAAGTCCCATCTCCTAGCTGCTTTGAAATGTACAGTACATTGTTGCTACCTATAGTCACCTTTCCATGGTATGGAACATTAAAATGTATTCCTTCTATCTAATTCTATGTTTGTACCCATTAACCATTAACCCATTAACCAGCCTCTCTTCACTCCCCAGCCCCTGCCCCAGTTGCATATGCTTTCAGTTTGCTAGTATTCTGTTGAGAATTTTTGCATCTATGTTTATCAGGGATATTGCCCCGTAGTGTTTTTTTGTTTGTTTGTTTGTTTGTTTTTATGTCCTTGTCTGGTTTTGGTATCAAAGTAATGCTGGCCTCACAGAATGACTTATAAAGAATTATCTCCTCTCCAATTTTCTGGGATAGTTTGAAGAGAAGTGATTTTAATTCTTCTCTGTAAGTTTGGTAAAATTCAGCAGTGAAACCATCTGGTCCTGAACTTTTCTTTGTTTGGAAACTTTGTATCACTGATCCAATCTCATTATTTGTTATTGGTCTGTTTGGTTTTTCTGTTTCTTGATTCAACCTTGGTAGGTTGTATGTGTCCATGAATTTATCCATTTTTCTAGTTTGTTGGTGTACAGTTTTTCATAACAGTCTCTGATAGCGTTTTTCATTTCTGTGGTATCAGTTGTAATGTCTCCTCTTTTATTTTTGATTTTATTTATTTGGGTCTTCTCTCTTTTTTTCTTGGTTAGCCTAGCTAGCAGTTTATCAGTTTTATTTTTTTCAATAAAAACTTTGTTTTGTTAATTGTTTCCATTGTTTTTTAATCTCTATTTTGTTCTCTTCTCATTTTTATTTACTTCTACTAATTTTGTGTTGGTTTGTTCTTGCTTTTCTAGTCCCTTGAGGTGCATTGTTAGATTGTCTTCGTACTTTTATGATGTAGGTCATTACTGCCATAAATTTTCCTCTTAGCACTGCTTTCTCTCTATTCCATCGGTTTTGATACGTTGTGTTTTGGTTTTCATTTGTTTGAAAAAATTTTTAAATTTCCTCCTAATTTCTTTCTTGACCTAACGGTCATTCAGAAGCATGTTATTTAATTTCCCTGTATTTATAGTTTCCCAAGCTCTTCTCATTATTGATTTCTAATTGTATTCTATTGTGGTCTAAGAAGAAACTTGATATGATTTTAATTTTTCATAATCACACAAGTTGGCCTTGAGTGGCAGCTGCAAACAGAATAATCTTTCTCAGGGAACTTGTAAACGTGTGGTGGCCCTGCCACTGGGCACATGGGGATCAATGCCAATGGCTTGCACTTTGGCCTTGGTGAGAGCAGCCAGCAGCAGCACATGGCTGCAGGTAGGGGATGTCAATGGGGCTCCAGGGATGTGGAGACACAAGGGTTGTTGAGCCCTAGGACAGGATGCGGTACAGTAGGTTCCAGGCTCTGAAAATGGTGCCTTGCTATTCCTTTTTTTTTTTTTTTAAATACTTTAAGTGATGGGATACATGTGCAGAACATGCAGGTTTGTTACATAGGTATACACGTGTCATGGTGGTTTGCTGTACCTATTAACCTGTCATCTACACTAGGTATTTCTCCTAATGCTATCCCTCCCCTAAGCCCCCACCCCCCAACAGGCCCCAGTGTGTGATGTTCCCCTCCCTGTGTCCATGTGTGCTCATTGTTCAACTCCCACTTATGAGTGAGAACATGCTATGTTTGGTTTTCTGTTCTTGTTTTAGTTTGCTGAGAATGATGGTTTCCAGCTTCATCCATGTCCACACAAAGGACATGAGCTCATCCTTTTTTATGGCTGCATAGTAGTCCATGGTGTATATGTACTACATTTTCTTTATCCAGTCTATCACTGATGGGCATTTGGGTGGGTTCCAAGTCTTTGTTACTGTGAACAGTGCTGCAATAAATATACGTGTGCATGTGTCTTTATAGTAGAATGATTTATAATCCTTTGGGTATATACCCAGTAATGGGATTGCTGGGTCAAATGGTATTTCTAGTTCTAGATCCTTGAGGAATCACCACACTGCCTTCCACAAGGGTTGAACTAATTTACACTCCTACCAACAGTGTAAAAGCATTCCTATTTCTCCACATCCTCTCCAGCATCTGTTGTTTCCTGACTTTTTAATGACCATCATTCTAACTGGCATGAGATGGTATCTCATTGTGGTTTTGATTTTATTTGTCTAATGACCAGTGATGATGAGCTTTTTTTCATATGCTTGTTGGCTGCATAAATGTCTTCTTCTAAGAAGTGTCTGTTCATATCCTTCAGCCACTTTTTGATGGTGTTGTTTGTTTTTATCTTGTAAATTTGTTTAAGTTATTTGTAGATTCTGGATATTAGCCATTTGTCAGATGGGTAGATTGCAAAAATTTTCCCCCATTCTGTCGGTTGCTTGTTCACTCTGATGTTAATTTCTTTTGCTGTGCCAAAGTTCTTTAGTTTAATTAGACCCCATTTGTCAATTTTGGCTTTTGTTGCCATTGCTTTCATGTTTTAGTCATGAAGTCCTTGCCTATGCCTATGTCCTAAATGGTATTGCCTAAGTTTTTGTCTAGGGTTTTTTATGGTTTAAGGTCTTATTTTTAAGTCGTTAATCCATATTGAGTTAATTTTTGTATAAGGTAAAGAAGGGATCCAGTTTCAGCTTTCTGCATATGGCTAGCCAGTTTTCCCAACACCATTTATTAAATTGGGAATTCTTTCCAGATTGCTTGTTTTTGTCAGGTTTGTCAAAGATCAGGTGGTTGTAGATATGTGACGTTATTTCTGAGGCCTTTGTTCTGTTCCATTGGTCTATATATCTGTTTTGGTACTAGTACCATGCTGTTTTTATTACTGTAGCCTTGTAGTATAGTTTGAAGTCAGGTAGTGTGATGCCTCCAGCTTTGTTCTTTTGGCTTAGGATTGTCTTGGCAATGCGGGCTCTTTTTTGGTTCCATATGAACTTTAAAGTAGTTTTTTCCAATTCTATGAAGAAAGTCAGTGGTAGCTTGATGGGGATAGCATTGAATCTATAAATTACTTTGGGAAATATGGCATTTTCACAATATTGTTTCTTCCTATCCATAAGCATGAAATATTTTTCCATTTGTTTATGTCCTCTCTTATTTCCTTGAACAGTGGTTTGTAGTTCTCCTCGAAGAGATGCTTCACATCCCTTGTAAGTTGGATTCCTAGGTATTTTATTCTCTTTGTAGCAATTGTGAATGGGAGTTCACTGATGGTTTTGCTCTCTATTTGTTCTTGGTGTATAGGAATGCTTGTGCTTTTTGCACATTGATTTTGTATCCTGAGACTTTGCTGAAGTTGTTTATCAGCTTAAGAAGATTTGGGGCTGAGATGATGGGGTTTTCTAAATATACAATCATGTCATCTGCAAACAGAGACAATTTGACTTCCTCTTTTCATACTTGAATACCCATTGTTTATTTCTCTTTCTTGATTGCCCTGGCCAGAACTTCTAATACTGTGAAGGAGTGGTGAGAGAGGGCATCCTTGTGTTGTGCCGGTTTTCAAAGGGATTGTTTCCAGTTTTTGCCCTTTCAGTATGATACTGGCTGTGGGTTTGTCATGAATAGCTCTTATTTTGAGATACATTCCATCAATACCTAGTTTAAAGAGAATTTTTAGCATGAAGGGCTGTTGAATTTTGTCGAAAGCCTTTTCTTCATCTATTGAGATAATCATGTGGTTTCTGGTCATTGGTTGTTTATGCGATGGATTACATTTATTGTTTTGCATCCCTGGGATGAAGCTGACTTGATCGTGGTGGATAAGCTTTTTGATGTGCTGCAGGACTCAGTTTGCCAGTATTTTATTGAGGATTTTCACATCCATGTTCATCAGGGATATTGGCCTGAAATTTCTGTTGTTGTGTCTCTGCCAGGTTTTGGCATTAGGATGATGCTGGCCTCATAAAATGATTTAGGGAGGATTCCCTCTTTTTCTATTGTTTGAAGTAGTTTCAAAAGGAGTGGTACCAGTTCTTCTTTGTACCTCTGGTGGAATTTGGCTGTGAATCCATCTGGTCCTGGACTTTTCTTAGTTGGTAGGCTATTAATTGCTGCCTCAATTTCAGAACTTTTTACTGGTCTATTCCAGGATTCAACTTCTCCCTGGTTTAGTCTTTGGAGGGTGTATGTGTCCAGGAAGTTGTCCATTTCTTCTAGATTTTCTAGTTTCTTTGAGTAGAGGTGTTTACAGTATTCTCTGGTGGTAGTTTGCATTTCTGTGGGATTGGTGGTGATATCCCCTTTATCATTTTTTATTGGGTCTATTTGATTCTTCTCTCTTTTCTTCTTTATTACTCTCGCTAGCTGACTATTTTGTTCATCATTTCAAAAAACCAGATCCTGGATTCATTGATTTTTTGAAGAGTTTTTTGTGTCTCTGTGTCCTTCCGTTCTGCTCTGATCTTAGTAATTTCTTGCTTTCTGCTAGCTTTTGAATTTGTTTGCTCTTGCTTCTCTAGTTCTTTTAAATGTGATGTTAGTGTCGATTTTAGATCTTTCCTGCTTTATCTTGTGGGCATTTGGTGCTATAAATGTCCCTCTACAGACTGCTTTAAATGTGTCCCAGAGATTCTGGTATGGAGTGTCTTTGTTCTCATTGGTTTCAAAGAACATCTTTATTTCTGCCTTCATTTCAATATTTACCCAGTAGTCATTCAGGAGCAGGTTGTCTACTTTCCATGTACTTCTGCAGTTTTGAGTGAGTTTCTTAGTCCTGAGTTCTAATTTGATTGCACTGTGGTCTGAGAGACTGTTTGTTATGATTTCTGTTCTTTTGCATTTGCTGAGGAGTGTTTTACTTCCAGTTATGTGGTCAATTTTAGAATAAGTGTAATGTGGTGCTGAGAAGAATGTATATTCTGCTGATATGGAGTGGAGAGTTTTGTAGATGTCTATTAGGTCTGCTTGTTGCAGAGCTGAGTTCAGGTCCCGGATATCCTTGTTAACATTCTGTCTCATTGATCTGTCTACTATTGACAGTGGGGTGTTAAAGTCTCCCACTATTATTGTGTGGGAGTCTAAGCCTCTTTGTAGATCTCTAATAACTTGTTTTATAATCTGGGTGTTCCTGTATTGGGTGCATATATATTTAGGATGGTTACTGCTTCTTGTTGCATTGACCCCTTTACCAGTATGTAATACCCTTCTTTGTCTCTTTTGATCTTTGTTCGTTTAAAGTCTGTTTTATCAGAGACTAGGATTGCAACCCCTGCTTTTTTGCTTTCCATTTGCTTAGTAAATATTCCTCCATCCCTTTATTTTGAGCCTATGTGTGTCTTTGCATGTGAAATGGGTCTCCTGAATATAGCACACCAATGGGTGTTGACTTTTTATCCAATTTGCCAGTCTGTCTTTTAATTGGGGCAGTTAGCCCATTTACATTTAAGGTTAATATTGTTATATGTGAATTTAATCCTGCCATTATGATGCCAGCTGGTTATTTTCCCCTTTAGTTGATGTCATTTCTTCATAGCGTCAATGGTCGTTACAATTTCATATGTTTTTGCAGTGGATGGTACCAGTTAATCCTTTCCATGTTTAGTGCTTCCTTCAGGAGCTCTTGTAAGGCAGACCTGATGGTGACAAAGTCTTTCAGCATTTGCTTGTCTGTAAAGCATTTTATTTCTCCTTCACTTATCAAGCTTAGTTTGGCTGGATATGAAATTCTGGGTTGAAAATTCTTTTCTTTAAGAATGTTGAATATTGGCCCCCATTCTCTTCTGGCCTGTAGGGTTTCTGCTAAGAGATCTGCTGTTTGTCTGATGGGCTTCCCATTGTGGGTAACCTGACCTTTCTCTCTGGCTGCCCTTAATATTTTTTCCTTTATTTCAACCTTGGTGAATCTGATGATTATGTGTCTTGTGGTTGCTCTTCTCAAGGAATATCTTTGTGGTGTTTTCTGTATTTCCTGAATTTGAATATTGGCCTGCCTTGCTAGACTGGGGAAGTTCTCCTGGCTGATATCCCAAAGAGTGTTTTCCAACTTGGTTCCATTCTCCCTGTCACTTTCAGGTACACCAGTCAAACATATATTTGGTCTTTTCACATAGTCCCATATTTCTTGGAGGCTTTGTTCATTTCTCTTCACTCTTTTTTCTCTAATCTTGTCTTCTCGCTTTATTTCATTGAGTTGATCTTCAATCTCTGACATTCTTTCTTCCACTTGATCGATTCTGCTATTGATACTTGTGTATGCTTTGCGAAATTCTTGTGCTGTGTTTTTCAGCTCCATTAGGTCATTTATGTTCTTCTGTATACTGGTTATTAAAGTTAGCAATTCATCTAACCTTTTCTCAAGGTTCTTAGCTTCCTTGCATTGGGTTAGAACATGCTCCTTTAGCTCAGAGGAGTTTGTCATTACCCATCTTCTGAAGCCTAATTCTGTCAATTTGTCAAACTCATTCTCTGTCCAGTTTTGTTGCCTTGCTGGCGAGGAGTTATGATCCTTTGCAGGAGAAGATGCGTTCTGGTTTTTGGAATTTTCAGCCTTTTTGTGCTGTTTTCCCCCCATCTTCATGGATTTATCTACCTTTGGTCTTTAAAGTCAGTGACCTTTGGCTGGGGTCTCTGAGTAGATGTCCTTTTTGTTGCTGTTGATACTGTTCTTTTCTGTTTGTTAGCTTTCCTTCTAACAGTAAGGCCCCTCTGCTGCAGGTCTGCTGGAGTTTACTGGAGGTCCACTCCAGACCCTGTTTGCCTGGGTGTCACTGGCAGAATCTGCAGAACGGCCAAGATTGCTGCCTGTTCCTTCCTCTGGAAGCTTCGTCCCGGAGGGGCACCTGCCAGATGCCAGCCAGAGCTCTCCTGTATGAGGTGTCTATTGGCGCCTACTGGGAGGTGTCTCCCAGTCAAGATACCCAGGGGTCAGGGACCCACTTGAGAAGGCAGTCTGTCCCTTATTGGAGCTCAAACGCTGTGCTGGGAGATCTGCTGCTCTCTTCAGAGCTGCCAGCAGGGACTTTTAAGTCTGCTGAAGCTGGACCCCCGACTGCCCCTTCCTCCAGGTGCTCTGTCCCAGGGAGTTGGGGGTTTTATCTGTAAGTCCCTGACTGGGGCTGCTGCCTTTTTTTCAGAGATGCCCTGCCCAGAGAAGAGGAAATCTGGAGAGGCAGTCTGGCAGCAGTGGCCTTGCTGAGCTGTGGTGAGCTCCGCCCAGTTCCAACTTCCCAACGACTTTGTTCCCAACGACTTTGTAAAACCACCTACTCAAGCCACAGCAGTGGCAGACACCCCTCCCCTGACCAAGCTCAAGCATCCCAGGTCGAGCTCAGACTGCTGTGCTCAAAGTGAGAGTTTCAAGCCAGTGGATCTTAGCTTTCTGGTCTCCGTGGTTGTGGGAACTGCCAAGCCAGACCACTTGGTTCCCTGGCTTCAGCCCCCTTTCTAGGGGAGTGAACAGTTCTGTCTCACTGGCATTCCAGGCGCCACTGGGGTATGAAAAAAAACTGTGACTAGCTTGGTGTCTGTCCAAATGGCCACCCAGTTTTGTGCTGGAAACCCAGGGCCCTGGTGGGGTGGGCCCTGGAGTGAATCTTCTGGTCTGCGCGTTGCGAAGACCGTGGGAAAAGCTCAAAATCTGGGCCAGAGTGCATGATACAGTCCCTAATGGCTATTTCCTTAGGCTAGGAGAGGGAGTTCCCTGACCCCTTATGCTTCCTGGTTGAGGTGACAACCCACCCTGCTTTGGCTCGCCCTCCCTGGGCTACACCCACTGTCCAACTAGTCCCACTGAGATGTACTGGTTACCTCAGTTGGAAATGCAGAAATCACCCTTTTTCTGAGTAGTTCTTGCTGGGAGCTGCAGACCAGAGCTGTTCCTATTCAGCCATCTTGCCAGCCACCTTGCTATTTCTTCTTAGACCTCAGGGAGGGTTGTGAGACCCAGTAGAAGCTTTCTCTTTGGAGCAATGCTGTTATGCAGTCTCCAGGCAATTTCCTATGTTAGTCTCAGTGCCTGAGTGGGTCAAGGGGCTCACCCATGGCTAGAATTGCAGGAGTTTGTGTTGGGAATGTGGACCACTAGGGGTCTCTCACCCTTTTCCTGCATCGGAAAGCCTCTCTAGGTTCCCAGCTGATCCTGGCTGAGCATGCTGCCTCTCTTCACTCTTTTTCCATGCCTTAGCTGTTTCCTGTTCACTTTGGCTGTTGAATTCTGGCATTCTTGCTTAGGTGATCTATTCAAAGTGTGATTATCTACTTGTTATTTTGGTTCTTCTTTGTAGTGCAAGTGGGTACTATATGCCTCTCATCAGCCATTTTGAAGTCCCTCCCTTTTAAGCCTTGCATCCAATTCAGCATCTATGTGAAGCAATAGCAACTTAGTTTTCAATTCACTGACCTCTGACAAAATGGCAAAAGCATCTCACAAATCTCTTTGATTGAACTTACTACCAGTATCCACACACAATTTGTTTAATGTTTAAAATTTGAATCAAAATAATATATGCATGTGAAAACAAACAAAATAGTAATGAAGAGTTTATAATAAAAGCAATGGTCTCTCATCCTAGGACTCTTCACCCACACTTTCCTTTCACTGGGACAATCTCTTCTCTCTCTGGTTTTAGTTCTTCTGGCAGTTGGTTTTTACAGAACTTTAAATAATAAGCTTATTTTATTTTGTGCTTATTAAGTTTAGATAATATCCACTGACAGTCTGCTATGGGAAATGAAGATTTCTGACTCATATACATTATCTTACTGATCCCCTTCACCCATGTTTGGTAGTTAAACTACTACTTTTGGATTTCCTTGTGGTTACTTTTATGACTTTAAATAGTATGCAATACCTCTACTTCTTGTTCTGCTAACTTTTGTCAGTGTCTCAGCTCATCTTTATGTAAGAGGATATTATCACCCCTACCCTTCTGTCCATCTTTTCGTTCCCTTTCACCTTTTACTTTCTGGAAATACTTTCTATAAATACCATTTTACATGATCAGATTTGTCACCATTTATGTTCAGTTCTGGAACTTCAACAGAATCTTGCATGATGTATTGGTAGGTTGGTTCCAGAATTTGAAAATGATTTAAAAATCTTTTGCTTTGTCATAACTCTACAAACTGTATTCACTGTCAGGCCATTACTTTCTTATTTGTACCATGTCCTTGATATCAAAGCCAAATCTCACACTTCATTAGCAGCATAGGATCATCTCACATTTTAGTTTGCTTCAACATAGTGACTTTCTCGCATAATGTTTTGTTTACCCACAAGGTTTTTCTTGGATAGCCTTCATCAGAACAATGTGCTTTTCTGCCATCTCAATCATACTATTTTTCAGGGGCCCCTTTTCCCTGAAGATCTACCTTGCAGAGCTGCTGTCCTTTTGCTTTACTCAGGACCTGGTAAATTGTAGGCCTATTGCATAGCTTTAATTCTGGGGCTTCTCTACCTTGTTAAATTGTCTTTTTCTAGAGTTATCAGATTTATGAAACAAAAGCACAGAATGCCCAGTTAACTTTTTAATTTCATATAAATAATAATTTTTAGTATAAGTATGTGAATTTATTGTTTCCTATAGCCCAAGGCTGCCTCTCTTTCTGTTGACCCACCTGTTTTCATGCAGAATATTCTCAATTACCTTCCTAAAAAAAGAAAGCATAAGAAGTAAACTTGCTGAGTTCCTATAAATGTCTTCTTTGTCTCTTCATCTTTTCTTTTCTCTTTTTATATTTGATTGATGGTATAGCTATAGAAGTGTAGATTGAAAAACAATTCTTTTCAGAAATGTGAAGACATTGCTCCATCATTTTTGTTATCCAGAATGTCTAATGCCAGTAGAATTCACATACATCATGATAAGTATTTTCCTTTTAGAAAGTACTTAAAATCATTTCTTTATTCTTAGTGTTCTGAAATCTCACAATTTGATAGAGGCCTGTTTAATTCTTTCTTTGAGTCCTTAGTAAGTCCTTTAATCCTGAAGAACTATGACTCTCATCAGCTCTGGACAATTTTCTTCTGTTATTTCTTTGCGATTTTTATCCCTTCCATTTTTTCAGTTGTCTTTCTGGAACTATTGGTCATACCTGGATTCGTCTCAGTGCCTCTCCTTTTTTTCCTTCTATTTTTCATCTCTGACTTTTTGTTCTGTATTTTAGAATTTCTTAATTTTTTCCAGCTCTTCTTTTGATTTTTTTTATTTTGGCAATTATATTTTAATCTTTATAAGCCTTTCTTGTTCTCCAATTATTCTTTTACAATAACATCACATTTTTATTTTGTGAATAATCTGCTTAAATTTCTCTGAATATATTAGAGGTTTTAAAGTTCCCTCCTATGCCCTTAATTATTTTAATAATTTAATTTTTGTTTGTTTGTTTAGTTTTTCTCTTTTATGTTTTGATTCCTCATATATGCCTGATGCTACATAATTATCTATTACTAAAGAAAAAAGGACTGGGTGGTTTGGGTGGATTTGCTTTGCTGCTGTGTTAGTCGGTCATCTTACCAAGGAGGCCTCTGCACCATGTGGGGTGACAGGGCTGTGTTGACTGTCATATTCCATTACAGCATGAATTGGTGGAAAGCTGGATGTCAGGCACTGGCTTTCAAAACGCCATAAAACAAGCTTGTGCAACCCACAGGTCATGGGCTCCACGTGGCCCAGCATGGCATTCAGTGCAGCCCAACACAAAATCATAAACTTTATTAAAACATTATGAGATTTTTTTTGCAATTTTAGTTTTAGCTCATCAGCTATTTTCTGGATGCTGGTATTCTAAGCATAGAGGTCTGGGAGAAACACAGCGGTTCTGATTTGCACTGAAAATCTGTAAAGAAACTTTCAATTAATCTCTCTGCTTTGGCTACATTTCTCACTTACAACTCAGTCTAGCATGTTTCATGATTTCTAACAGGCAAATTCTGTCCTACCCTCCCTGTACCCCTGTATGTGCATTCATTGTTCAGCACACTTCAATATGCATCCCATATTCCAAATATTGCTGAACTCTCCTGTAAAATTGTGATCAAATCACATCCTCCACATTCTTAGCTTGTGTGGCGAGGTTTATTCATTTATTGGTACTTTTATTATTTTATTCCAATGAGTCTCAGGAAAGAAGAGAGATAGGCTTAAGTGCCTGATACATCACCTGGAACTAGTAGTTTGCTATTGTTTCTATTTTGTTTCTTGGTGGAAATATAATTTAAGTTAAATTATGAGTTACTTCCTCAATTACTTCCACAGAATTGCTCAGCTGCAACCACCACCATCTACTTTGCACCTAAAAAATCTGAGGTCTGGCCGGGTGCGCTGGCACACGCCTGTAATCCCAGCACTTTGGGAGGCCGATGCAGGCAGATCACCTGAGGTCAGGAGTTCGAGACCAGCCTGGCCAACATGCCGAAACCACGTCTCCACTAAAAGGACAAAAATTAGCCGGGCGTGGTGGTAGGTGCCTGTAATCCCATCTACTCAGAAGGCTGAGGCAGGAGAATTGCTTGAACCCTGGAGGCAGAGGTTGCAGTGAACGGAGATTGCGCCACTGCACTCCAGCCTGGGCGACAAGAGTGAGAAACCATCTAAAAAAAAAAAAAAGTTGTGGTCCCCTGAAATTTGAGAATATCAGTGACTGTGATAGAATGACTATAGATTTGTGCTGAAGTACTAAGGATGATTCTAAGACTTACTTGAAAAAACTTTGAGATAAATATTTTCAAAAACTTATTATGGAATTGGTCTCATTCATTCCAAAACATCTGATAAGTGTCTAGAGTGGGCCAAGTATGAGGTTAAGTTCTGGCAAGGTAGGATGTAAAGATGAATAAGGTATAAACCTTACCCTTGAGGATAATATAATCTGGTGAATAACTTGAGTTTACATAGCAGTTTGCAGTTTATAAATCAATTTTACCTATGGCAAACTCTTGGCACTTACTGATTTACCATTCACAGTTTTAAATACTCCCAAGGGACCCCAGTGATCCAAGATATGTATAATTTATTCATTTGCTCAAGTACAAATTTGAATCACATGCACTGTGAGACTGTGTGGATGATGTAGTTGACTGGGTGGTGAAACAACCAAGCTAGCACTTGTAGATCTCAAAGTAGTAGCCTTGTACATATTGTGTATTAATTTATGAACAGCTTCTTCAGCCATTTGAATTTAGTGGAATACAAACATAGAATGGGTTTATTTTTCTCATATCATTGCCTTTAAAAATGCTTTTTCAGATTTCCCTTCTCACTTTGATATTTCGGGCAGATTACACAGTTTTCAGACACTTTCTGTTGTTAAAAGTTCAATGTAGTCCAATTTAAGATTTCAGTTTCATTTCTTCCAATCCCCAAGCTCAGGTTTGACTCTGCCAAAGAACTTGGAGTGAGAGAGAGGGCCTGGCCTGCTATTACTTGTCTCCTCTCTTCCTTTCTGGTTCTGGCTTATTCATTATGCTGTGAGGGATGGAAAGAGAAGAAAAGGGACGATGTGTGTTACTTTCCTAGCTACTGCCCCTTCTTACTAAAGAAAAAGCAACTGGAATATTTCTGTGGACTTACTTTGCTGTTGTTGTTGTCACTGTGGCTCGGACATAACTGACCAGCCATCAACACTCACTGGGGCGGGCATCCAAGGGCTGGCTCTCTCATGGGGTGCAGGTGGACATTTTCTGGGGGAGTCCTCACTGAATAGTTCTTTCATGTAAGTGATCAGCTTTGGTTTGCCCTCCTCCAAACCCTTTCAGCTCCATCCCTGGTGATTCACCTCCACAGTCTCTTAATGTCAGGTGAGGTACCACCAGGGAGGCTCAAGTCCATTTATTGACTCCATATCCTATTATGATGGGCTGTTTTACTGCTGCCCTCTTTCTGCCTCATTGACTTTTTTTCAATTCTCTTGTGGTCTCTTTGGGTCTCATTTCTCCCTGCTCAAATGGGCATGGAAGGCTGACTAGCAGGTCTGCCACATAAGAGACGTTCAATTGAAAAATGAGATGTTGGTCTACCCCTCTTACTGCACCTTCAGTCTCTATGAGAGATTCTCTTAGAACCCTCTATAACTTGGAATTTGGAAGAAACAACTAGTCCTCTCCTCAGTGAGGATGGTAGGGAAAGTTCTATTAACTGCAATCATTGGTTGTATCCTGCCAACTCCACTGTCTCTGATCCATCTCCCTCCCCACAATATTGGCTTATGTAGACAGGTGTAGGAAGCAGGTAGAAGTGATTAAAGGATCTAGCCCCAATTTCTTGTGGAAGACTTTCTTGATCCTTAGATTTGGATCCTACTTACTGATTTTGAGTGGTAGGAAAAATATTGCTCAATAGCCCATTACATTTTGTGCTATGCATGTAGTCACATTAATTTACTGGGGAGTTGACAAAGAGTTAAGAAACATTCTTCCTGAATATTTAGAGCTGTGTTTCTTAAGATATGGTTTACAGAACACTCTCTCTGAATCCACTGGGGAGCTTAGGGGAAAACATACTAATTCCTGGGCCCAATATCTAGACATTTGGACTCTCAAGGGTTGGGAAAGAGTCGGGAATCAAAATGTTGAACAAACACTTCAGGTTTTACTTGTGCATGCTGAAGTTGGGCAACCACTTGTCTTAAGTCCACTACGCATTATCTTAGGCCCTCCCAACACTCTGTGAAGTAGGTAGGAATAGTATTATCTTCATTTTACTGATGAGAAAATTGAGATTCAAAAGAGAACTGTGGCTTGCTAAATAGCAGAGTAATACACCACTCAAAGCTAATGATAATGAATATCAACCTGCTTCATTACTCTGCCACTGGCTATAATTTTCAGCAGAGAGAAAGTATCACTTAATTCATTTATGTTTTTTCAGATTACCAAAGTAATGTATATTTATTTTGTGAAATCCATAAAAGCACAAAAAATAAACTAAGCAATATAATCCCAACATTCAGATGTAATAATGTTTCTTCATGTTATACTTGTTTTTAATAAAATTAAAATCAAACCATATGTTAATACTCTTTAGTAACCTGCTTCCTAAAATTGACATATTGTAAATTTCACCATCCATTAAATTTGTTCTTTAGCATTATTTTCAATGGCAATGTAATGTTCTACCTTATGGGTATACAAATCTATTTAAGCAATCTTCTGTTGATGGATAGTTTGATTGTTTCAACATTTTACTATTAAAAAAAAGATACTTTAAAGGTTAGGTACCTAAGGGGGAGGGAGAATATATTTCAGCCATCTATAGATAATGAAACGAATTTTTAAAGGTTATTTATCAAAAGTGTTCAGGGTCTGAAATGATATGGAACATTTCCATGGTCACTAAAAAGACTGTGTTTTCTTTCTTAACAGGAACAAGACCATTTTGTTTTACTTTAACCTGTTACGCTGTACCAGTCCCTCCGTGTTGCTAAACCTACAGTGCCCTACCACACAGGTAAGGCAAAAGGTGCCTCACTGGTAGTGTCAGCCATTCTGAACATTCTTGGATAAAAGAATTGAGAAATTCCATTTGAGTTCTCTCTGTGTGTGTATGGGCAGGGGGTTCATTATGAATTTCTAGAAGATGGGAAGATACAAGTATGAGCTTATATTAGTTTATATACAATCAAAACTAAGCAGAAATTAATCATTTTAGAATCACTTAGGAAGCTCGATGATTGTCTTGTCCAACCACTTACTTTTATAAATAAATATGTGCAGCCCAGAGAAATGGAGTTTTTATCAAGATCAACATTGTATTAGGAAAAGTAAAGCTAGCTACTGTAACTAACAAACCAAGTTTTTCAGTGACTTCACACAATAACATTAATTTTTTGACCATATAACAGTAAAAGGCAGGTGTCTGTGGTCAGTAGGTACTCTCCTCTAGGCCCCTTCCATCTTAAGGGTGGCTTAAGCACTTAAGGGTGGCTCTGCTATTCCTTAAATCCTCCCCATCATCTGCATCCAGCAATGAAAAGGACACAGTGAGGATGAATAAAACACTCCTGCTCTTAAAAGCCTTGGATAAGAAGCTTCACACATTGCATTTCCACTCATATGCCACAGACACAAACTGGTTATAAGTGGTCGCATCCCTCAAAGACCTAAAGACAGAAATACCATTTGACCCAGCAATCCCATTATTGGGTATATACCCAAGGGAATATAAATCATTCTACTAAAAAGATGCATGCACATGTATGTTCACTGCAGCACTATTCACAATAGCAAAGATATGGAATCAATCTAAATGCCCATCAATGATAGATTGGATAAAGAAAATGTGGTAAATATACACCATGGAATACTATGCAGCCATAAAAAAAGAACAAGGTCACGTCCCTTACAGAGACATGGATGGAGCTGGAGGTCATTATCCTTAGAAAACTAAAACAGGAACAGAAAACCAAATGCCACATGTTCTTACTTATAAGTGACAGCTAAATGATGAGAACATATGGACACAAAGAGGGGAACAACAGACATGGGGGCCTATCAGAAGGTGAAAGGTGGGAGGAGAAAGAAGATCAGGGAAAATAACTAATGGATACTAAGCTTAATACTTGGGTAATGAAATAATCTGTTCAACAAAACTCCATGACACAAGTTTACCTATGTAACAAACCTGCACATGTACCTCTGAACTTAAAATAAAAGTTTTTAAAAAAGAAATTTATATGTTTCTAATCCCACAAAAAAATAGGTCACACCCAGATTCAAGGAGAAAGGAATTGAGCAATGTAGCTATGAGCTGAGCTGCCTTTTCTATACCATGGAACAAATGGAAGAAGAGACACAAACCTCAATGAATAGTTAAGCGTGTCTTCTATAGTCTACCTCTCTGGCCTCCAGAACACCCTTCTTCTTCCCAAAGGAGAACCCAGAATCACATGTAGTACTGTTTTTAACTCAAAGTCCAGAATCTATAGATGATGTATAGTTCTCTTTATCAAGTCTTGACACTACATGTACAATGGTAACGTGGACAGAAAAAATAGAATTACAAACTCTCATTTAGAAAAGGAGTGATAAATACACAGCAGTTTCTGGATTGTGGCAATGGAGAATAGTCTTTTATTTCACCTGGATTGTGTTCTCTGAGAAGATTTCCCTGTCCATTGCTTCCTATAGCCATTTGCTTGGCCACCTGGGAGGTGATTTTCTGTCCTTTAGCCTCCAGGCCACACCATTGCTGAGCAGTGGAAAGTGTGCTGTCTTGGGGCCCATATTGCTTTGAAGCTCACTTCCAGTTGTGCAAGTTTCATATCACAAATATTATTTTAACAGTGAAAGGCTTTTTAAGGCTACCTCATGATTTTTTCTAGCATTACAGTTACTTCAGAAACTTAATAGACTTCTGACTTTTTTGCTTCTTCTTGGTTCCATGTGCCGGTAACTATACCCAAAGCTAGTCCCTAGGATTAGTTTGTAAATCTGCTTTATTTTTTTGCTTCCTCATCTCCCTCAAAGACTTTTGAAATCTTACTTCTGCTGAGACTAAAGCCCACTTGGGATGTTGGTATCTTAGTTCTGTGACCACTTCTACCCACTTCCCCAAGGGCAAACCCTTGACCTTTCCAGTATTAATAATTGCTACCCTTTGTAATCTCAATTTCTCTGATCATCTTGATTCCTCTGACACTGCAACTCCAATAATTCTTTTACCTTACTGGGACCTGCAAACCACTGATCCTAACCCATCCAAAGTATCGCTCAGCTCCCTCAGGTTTGCATCTCTCTCCTTACCTGACTTAGATTCCACAGTCTCTCAGTGAAATCACTCCTGTATAAACATTCTCAATTCCATTGTCCCCTTTCACTTAGTTGTAAGTCCCTGGCAAAACCTGACTATAAAGGTAGCTTTCAGCCTACTCCATGCCTGAATCCAGGCAGCTGTGTGTTCTTGGAGAAAAACATACAACAGCCATTTAAATTCAGGACCTAACTTCAAGTGGGCTGTTAATGCTGTCTCTCAACCATACTACAGACCCTTGTCCATTCTATAGCCTACTGCTATAGAATTTCACACCTTTTCTTCTCACCTGGAACTTCCAAGATCTCTTTCCCAATCTCCATGCCAGCTTCTAACTTTGCTTCCTGTCTCACGGAGCAAGTATAAGCATTCAGAAGACAACTTTTAAAATCTCCCTCTCTGACATCCATTTGCCTACCTATCTTCGTCTATGTCATATACTCATTCTGCCTTCCCTCTAATTCCCCATGGGTGAACTGCCTGTGCTTCTAAGACCAGCCCATCCATTTGTGCATTAAATCTCATCCTCTTGCATAATTAAGTACATCACTTTGAAATGTTGTTTTTTTATCATTTTTTCCTTCTCTACTAAATTATCTCCATCAATATACAAAGCTATGGCTTGATCATTCATCCTCTTCAAGTATTTCTGCAAATGTTACCTTCTTAGTGAGGCTTCCTTGAATACTTATTCAAAACTATAATTCCACCCAGCCATTCCTCTCTGTCTCTAGTATCCTTTCTATCCTTATTTACTTACCATCTTATACCATCTATTCATTACCACTTATTACCATCTTACAACAAACATTTTACTTATCTGTCATTTGGTTCCTGTCTCACCCTACTAGAAGACAAATTGCTTAAGGACAAGGATTTTTATCTGTTTTGTTCACTACTGTTATTTCTTTCATCTTAAAAAATTTTTCCCTTGATCCCACATCCCCCTCCAGCTACTGGTCTATATCTCTGTGCCTTTTTTATTTTTTTTCAAAACTCCTCAAAAGAATAGTCCACATTTACCTATCTAAATCCTTTCCTCTCACTCTCATCCAAGCTTTTATCCCTACTTCAATTTCCCCTAAACAATACCATCGACCTCAACATTATTAAGCTAATGGTTAGTATTAAATCCACATTTACTTGATCTAACAACAGTATTTAATCAATCCCACCTCCTTAAAATACCTTTTTCACCTGGCTTCCAGGGCACAACATTCTTCTATATTTCCTCCCAACTGTCTGTCTATTCCCTATCCGTCTCCTTTGATGAGTTATCTTAATCTTTCTAACATCTTTTAAACACTGTATTTCCCTCCCACAAGAAGCTTGGTCCTTTTCTAAGTCTGTATTTACTTTTTTGATGATCTCACTTAGTCCATTGGGTTTAACACCATCTACTTACTGACTTCTCAAATTTACATCTCCAAATAAATCTGCTCCTTGAACTCCAGACCTTTCTATCCAACCACCCATGTGATATTTCTACATGAATATTTGGTTGGCATCTTAAATTTAACATGTCCACAACTGAATTCCTAATCTCTGACTTTATCCCTAAAATTGTTCCCCACCCCAATGTATTCCCTGTCTCAATTAATGCCAGCTCCAAATACCTTGATTTCTACCTTATCCTTGATTTCTCTCTCTCTCATACCCATGTTTGAGGTCTCCTTAGGTCTCCCTCCAAAATGTACCCTGAGCCAAACTATTTCTCACCACCTCTTCCCTAGTTCAAGGAGCCATCACCTCTTTTTTAGATTAGTTCAAGGATCTCCTGACTGGTCTTTCTGTTTCCGTCCTTGCCCCCATATCCTTTGCAGTCTCTTTTCCACCCAGTAACCAGTGTGGTCCTGTTAAATATAAGTCTGATTATGTCTCTTCTTTGCTTAAATGCCCCAATAGCTTCCCAAGTTACTTATATGAAAAGCCAAGGTCCTAACAATGACCTGTAAGATCCTTCACTGTCTGACCCACTGTCTGACCACATATCCTATTCTACTCCCTTTTCTCACTACACTTGGGTCACACTGGCCATTTGTTGTATTAATACTTAAAAGGATCCAGGAACTCTCCTGCCTCAGAGACTTAGACTTTGCTGTTCTCCCTACCTAGAGAATTATTTCTCCAGATGACTGTATGTCTTGATTGCTCATCCTGTCCAAGAATTTCTGCAAATGTTACCTTCTTAGTGAGGCTTCTTTGACTACCTCTTCAAAATTAGAATCCCACCCAGCCACTCCTTTCTCTCTCTGTAGCCTCCTTTCCAGCCTTATTTATTTATCATCTTATACCATCTTATTTACTACTATTTATTACCATCTTATGACAAACATTTTACTTATTTATTATTTCTTATATCTCTCCCACTACCACTACTGGAAGACAAATTGCTTGAGGGCAAGGATTTTTATGTGTTGTTCACTACTATTTCTGTCCTCAGTGCCTGGAACAGGCTCAGAGTAGGGGATCAGTAAATATTTATTAAATGAATGAACAAATGACTGAATGAATGAGAGAATGAATATCTTCCTACTTCTAGTTAAGAATTTTTCCACTATACTCTACAAATCTATCATTCCTATGATAAAACAAAATATACTTGCATATTATGCTTTTTTCTTGTTTCATAAATGAGTTACTAGATCATCTTTTCTTCATAACAAATGTGGTGTTTTAACCTTCAATGTAATTCACTCTCCCAGCCACCAAATTCCAATTTGTAACTGAGTGTTAAGCCTATCTGAATTAAAGATAGAAATGGTAATACAGAGCTTTATGCAAAGTGCCCTTTGTGGTGCACAGAGAATCAGAACTGAGTCAGAATTAGCTCATTATTAGCTGAGTCATTATTGACTGCTAATGAAGACTTGCATTTAGTCTTCCAGACAGTGGTGCATCTACTGATCTGAGCCATATTTCTATGCATGATGTTTTTGTTAACTGCTGGCATGGTCCAGACATGTGTCACAAGCACTTAAAGGACAGACTGTGATCAATTAGAACATCCAATCTCAATGTGACCTTCATTTTGGCTAATTATATGTTGATTACTACTAATCTGCACCCTATTTGAAGTGAACAAATTGGTCTGATAGAAGGAGAAAGTAAAGTGCAGTTGTATTGTTTTTTAACAGCTCATTTGTGTCTAGAATGAGATTTGATGTGATTCTCCTTAACAAACTACGTTTTACTATTTTAATTACTTTCTTTTACGTGTTGCATACACAGCACTTTTCTATGTGTAGTATACATTGTTTGTGTGTGCTTTATAAATACAGAATCATCATGGTCTCAATTCAGAAGTACCTACCATCATTTAAAGCCTGTGAAAGCATTAGTTCTTTCAGTACTCACTTTTATAAATCCATTTAAGTGTATTCAATAGAAGTAGTTCAGTTGTCTTTCAAAGTTACATGAGTCAATTGTTGAAGTCTAAATGTCTGTCAAGTATCTCCTAATATGTTAATGGTTTATTCAGCTTGGCTCCAATCAGAATGAACTTTTGACATTTGCATTGGTAATCATCTTAACTTTCTAAAAGATGTGGGTGTGTTGCATGCTGTGAATGTCCCTAAATTGTTCTTCAGCTTTCTTAGAAAGATACCTATGAAGCCACTAATATTTTCTCTGAAGGTACATGAATATGCAAATGTCATTGTGTGTGTGCATGCACATGTGTGGATGAGAGACTAAGAAAGAGGAAATACATGTGGAGGTGTAGATGTGGAGATGAGTTGTTTGCCCTGCTAAAATTTCTAGAGGGAATTGAACTGCTATTGCTTCAAGAAAATATTAACTGTGAGATTTGAGGCCTATACATTTCATTATTCTCCTGCTAACTTAGCTGTAGGGTCCACACCAAATGCCTTTGTGTATAGCAGGTACATAACCCAAAAGATGGAAAGGAGATGTCAGCTAAGCAGCAGTGTTTTTACCTAACTGCCAGTGGGTTGAGCTACAAGTTGGCCAATGAGAATAATTACCAGAGTAGGGAGATGGAGCAAGTCAGGGCTGAGAAAGATTTCAGAAGGAGGAACTAAAGGTGATGGAGAGACTTGAAAGGGTTAGCTGCAGTTCACGTGGCTTCATCTGACTTTTGTTTTTTATTGTAAAAAAAAAAGCAAAACCAATAGAGTGTATCTCCTCTGATTCTGCCTTCCCTCTGTGGAGTTACTAATTGGATTTCAGTCACTCTATGGTGGCTTCATGAACTAGCATGGTGATCTGGCTTGGCACTGATAGGCCCCCAAAGTTTATTAATGTAAAATAATTGCAAAGATGACCTCTCTGTCCACATTTAGATGGTATTGGTAAAAGACCATAATGATGATTGATTGTGCCAAATAGCCTTGATTTGTTAGTTTCTTATGGTGATAAAACCCCAGTTACATTTTGAGAATTGTGTTTGAGAATTCATGGACACTAATAATTATTAGTGGCATAAGTGTTCAATATTCAGAGAATTTTAAATCATCATTTTATTCATATTTAGGAAAGGAAGGAAGATTTTAACCCTGAATATGCATTCACTACACAGGCAATATTAATCTTAAATTATACTGTAAAATCATAAAGTGTTTTATTAAAAGTCCATCTCTGTCCTGTGGTAGTGATCACACAACCACATGTCTGATAAAATGGCATAGAACTACACACATACACAGGCACACACAAACAAGTGAATATAAAACTGGTGAGCTCTGAGTAAGGTTAGTGGCTTCTAACTGTCTTACTCTGCTTAGTGTTGCTACAAAAGGAATACCTGAGGCTGGGTAATTTATAAAGAAAAGAGGTTTGTTTGCTTATGGTTCTGCAGGCTGTACAAGAAACATGGAGCCAGCATTGCTTCTGTTGAGGGCTTCAGCTTTCTGCTTTCCACTCATACCAGAAGGCAAAGAGGAGCTGGCATGTGCAGAAATTACATGGCTAGTGAGGAAGCAAGAGAGAGGATGAGGGAGGTGCCAGGCTCTTTCTAACAACCAACTCTTGAGGGAATTAATAGATTAAGAAGCTACTCATCATCACAAGAACAAGGAGGATCTGCCCTCATGAACCCCCCATTAACAGGACAGATGCTTCCCTGAACTATAAGAACAGGGTGCTGCTGCATCTATGAACCCAAACACCTCCCATTAGGCCCCATCTCCAACACTGGGGATCAAATTTCAACATGAGGTATGTGGGGACAAATAACCAAACTATACCAGTAACAATATTAATTTCCTGCTTATGATATTGTGTTATGGTTATGCAAGTTCTTACCATTGAGGAAAACAGAGTGAAAGGTATGTGAAATCCCTATTATTCCTCACAACTACATGTTGATTTACAATTATCTCAAAATCAAAAATTAAAAATAAGTCTATCACTGTATGGTATCTTGTTTTAACATAACATCAGTATCAAAGAGCAAAGAATAGAGATTGGTAACTAGTACATGAAATTTCATTTTTTACAATAAGACTAGAAAATTGATTTAGACCAGGTGCAGTGGCTTACACCTGTAATCCTAGCACTTTGGGAGGCTGAGATGGATGGATCACTTGAGCTCAGGAGTTTGAGACCAGCCTGGGGAACATGGCAAAACCCCGACTCTGCAAAAAATACAAAAATTAGCTGGGCATGGTGGTGTTTGCCTGTAGTCTCAGCTACTCAAAGGGCTGAAGTGGGAGGACACTTGAGCCCAGGAAGGTTGAGGCTGCAGTGAGCCATGGTCATGCCATTGTCTCTAAAAAAATAAAAAAGAAAGAAAAAGAGAGAGAGCAAGGAAATTGATTTAGGTTTCTTAGATGGAAAACAGTGCATTGCTTTTTGTTATGGTGGATAATTTAGAAGTCTAGCTTTATAGGTAGTTCCTGGGTTTGTTCAACTCAGTTCAGTTCTCATCACTTTGTTCGTTCACAGATCTGTGTCTCCAAGTGCCCAGAAAAATTTTTAACCTATGTGGAAATGCAACTTTTGTACACAAAAGACAAAAGCTACTGGGAAGACTACCGTCAGTTCTGTAAGACCACTGCTAAGCCTGTGAAGGTATGTGTGTTTAGGCTTAAAGCAAGAGAACAATTTAACTTTTTTTTTCAATCTCAAGTGTAACGTGAGAATTTGTTACTGAACAAGCTCCCAAATCTTCTAGGAAATGATTAGATACAATTTCATTGAAACACAAATGCATGTGTACTGGGTGTGCATGCACACCATTTATAGCACATCATTTTGTAGATTTGGGGTGTCATGAAAGACTGTTATGTCTGGTTAATTAGCTTCTACTATTCCCCGACACTAATAAATTATCTACTTGGATAGACTTTTACTCTAGAACTAGGAGTTAATGTCATTTGCAGTCACCATTTCGTTAATGTGGTGATGAAGCCCCATAGCAACTTAGTAACAAGTAGAATTTTATTTCCAAGCCCAGTTTGATAACAACTCATTTAAAAAACCCCAACCCTTACCTAGGTTTGAGATACGTAAGAGAATTCAAAATCATCACAATGTTAAATAATATGAATGGTTTCTAAATTAGAGAAGATGTTGTTTTTCCAGAAAAAAAAAAAAAACCATGAAGAAATCAGAGACTCAGGATATGGCTAAGACAAAGACACACACCTCCAAAGGTGTTCCTTCTTTTCAGATGATCTGGTTTTATTATTGTTGGTCCGATTGAATTACAGTTAGGACAGTTAAGAGATACGTAAGAGAATTCAAAATCATCACAATGTTAAATAATATGAATGGTTTCTAAATTAGAGAAGATGTTGTTTTTCCAGAAAAAAAAAAAACCATAAAGAAATCAGAGACTCAGGATATGGCTAAGACAAAGACACACACCTCCAAAGGTGTTCCTTGTTTTCAGATGATCTGGTTTTATTATTGTTGGTCCGATTGAATTACAGTTAGGACAGTTAAGAATGTCAAGCAAGATTGTGTGTGTGATAATCTTACAATTAATATTATTAGTAGAAGTAATTTGAAATAAGGAGATTATTATGGAGTTAAATTTTTTAAAGGACATATTTAGATTGAGTATAAAGTAATCATCACATGGCCTTTGAAATGTTAACATTCTTCCTTCTATTTTAGTCTCTCACACAACTTTTACTGGATGATGATTGTCCAACAGCGATTTTTCCAAGCAAACCTTGTAAGTGGCAATTATTTTACCTTAGAAACATAGAATCTACCAAAATGCTACTTAATTAAGTTCCCGTATTTCACAATTGATGAGACTGAGGCCAAGAATGGTCCTCTGACTGCCTAAAGTCCCAGAGTTGATTAGCAGGAAAGTCAAAAGTAGAGCTCATCTCTTGGCTCCAGCCAGGTACATTTTCACTGGAACTCTGAATTTTTGAATTTTCCTTCGTAAACATACAAGAAAAAGATTGAATGTTGAAAGCTCAGTCAGATTGATCATTTGGTACTTTGGAAGCATGTATAAACACACACACAGATATGCTCATATACACCCATTCCTGATTTTAGCTGAAAAGTTTGTTCAGAAATTGCCTAAGGAGTAGGGGGAGGACATATACTTGTCTTTATCACTTGAAATATTTGTATATATTTGGAATTAGTCAATATTTTATTTCTTTAAAATTATGAACTGTATACTCTGGACAAAATGAGGCCAGGCATAGGGGCTCATGCCTGTAATCCCAGCATTTTGGGAGGCCAAGGTAGGAGGATTGCTTGAGTTTGAGACCAACCTCAGCAACATAGTGAAACCCTGTCTCTACAAAAATTTTAAAAAGAAATTAGTGAGACATGGCAATGTGCACTTGTAGTCCCAGCTACTTGGGAGGTCAAGAAGGGAGGATCACTTGAGCCCAGGAGTTGAAGCCTGTAGTTAGCTATGATTCTACCACTGTACACAACCTTGGCAACAGAGTGAAACGCTGTCTCTAAAAAAAAAAAAAAAGAAAAAGAAGAAAATGAAATAATCACTGAGTTTTCTTTCTTATGGATATAATCCTAATTTGCAAAAAAAGCTTTACATTAAAATGTCCATCACATTTAAAGTGTCAAAAAGAAAAAAGAAAGAAATACTCTACTATCCAAGACCAAGAGAATATTTAAATTATAATGTATTCAGTAAATGAAATATTTTAGAATTATTAAATATAACTATTAGAATAACATGCATGTATGTTATAATGTTAAATAAAATTCAAACTGTTACCGTCCTTATAATGATAAACATGTATAAATTAAAACAAACAAATAAATAACAACAAGAAAACCTCTTCAAAGAAAAAGATTGGAACGAAATATACCAAAACATTAAGTAGTCATTTTGGGAGTGGCAAAACTGTGGGAAATTTCACTCTTCTTTCTTTTTTCTATTTATTCACTTTCTTACAATGTATATATTTCTCTTAAAATGGAGGAAAGGCATTAGTCATTAGTTTGAGTAGATAGTCAAATACCCACTGAAGTAGCTACCACCAAATATGTCTTACATACTTCCATCACTCTTCCCTGGGTCATAAAAGACCTTGAAGCAAAGATGTAGGTCCCACAGCAACAGCACTTACCAGGAAGCTCTCAGCAACAAATGTCCATAGCCAAAATCAATGTTATAAATTTTTATGCAAAAGGATAAATATAAATCATTAGTAACAAAAGATATAATAAGTATAAAGGTATAAGACATAGTCTCTGCCCTTACAAGTACAGTTTGGCTAAGTACACAGGATAAAGTATACATTGAGGGTACAAAAATGAATAAGGCGTAGTCCCTCACAGTCTAGTGAGAAAGACATTATATGTTGTAATCAACTTGTGTTCCTCCTAATATAAGATTAAATAGCACTCAATGGAATAGTATGCAGATAATAAAATTTGTTCATTAAAGAGCTCATAAAAGGAAATAAGTAAGGTTAAAACAAGTAAACAAGGGAAAACACTGCATGTCTTGTGTGATTTTGACTCTCAAAAAATATTTATCGTAGAAGAAAGACTGGAAAGAAATTCCCCAAAATGTTAATATAGTACACTGTAGGTGGAAGGACTAATTTTTTAAATATTTTATCCACTTTCCAAATATGTAATGAACACATTTAGTAATGAAAGCTAACAGATTGCATGAGATTATCCAGAAAAAAAATATATGAAATAAGGTCAAGGGACCCTCTAGATAGGAACACTTGTATTTAAGAAGTAGAAAGGGAAAGAGTGCACAGAAATATGGGAGGACAGGAGAGAAACTGACCATGGAAGCCAAGAAAAGAGAGTTTCAATATGCCAAGGAGTATCTACCATGTCAAAGGCTCGAAAAAGTTAACTCATTCATCAGCAAATATTGACTGATTTCTACAGTGTGCCAAGCCTTGTGCTAGGTAATGGGTTTAAGCAGGATGAAGACTAAAACATATCTGGAGGTTTTGACAATTCAGAGGTCATTGGGATCACTGGGAGGATAATTTCCATGAAGTGGTGGGGCCAAAACTCTGATTAAACTGAGGGTGTAGAAGCAGCTGGTAAAGGCTACTGTGTCAAATTTGCCACAGAAAGGAAGGGAAGAGCAGTAGAAAGGTGGGGCAGGTAAAGGAATCAGCCCGTCCTAAGTGCAGCAGAAGCTAGAGGTGAGCAGACAAGAAAATTCCTTTTAAGCCAGGAAAGTCGGGAAAGGCTTTAAAGAGACCTATTTTTTCTTTCCCCAGCTCAACTGCTTTAATATTTTCAGGTTTAAACTACATATGAACCTGTGCAAATCAGTGATGCTTCTTATAAGAAAAAAAATATGAAAATGATCCATTTCTGATTTTCCTTATTTCTTCCTTTAAAATTGTGGTTTTAAAATATTTTTAGAAATAAATGTGTAAAGAGGCAAAGACTCCAATCAAAATAAGAACATAGAAGATTGAACAGTGATTTTACTTTTCTTAGAAATCATACTAGTCTACAAAGTGTAGGCCTCTTTTGATAGTTTCAGAATTTCCATTTTCAGCTCCACTAAAAAACTGTTGTCAATGAAAAAGCTGGGAGACAAATTGTTAAGAATTCACAGACAAAAATTTAATTGTTTTAGTAGCCTAAAATTTGAGCTGGTTCTTATTTGCCAAGGTATTATTCACTGATCCCCAATTTTCAAAATTTTGCTCAAGTAGTTCCTAGTATGTATTTTTAATAGTAAAACTAAACTCATCCAGCTGTACAAGTTAATGTGGCCTTTCTACTAAGATGTGCTTACCATGAATGATATGTATCATTGTTACTCTTTTAAAACCTATGATGTGCATTTTATTTATGATGACTTGATGAATATACCAGGTGTAAAATAATCAAGTTTAGAATGTAGTTTCAGAGTGTGATCATATTTGCCTTCTAGTCTTAGGACCATTAGAAAATCATATCATCAAGTAACAGGCAACGAGCTATCTATATTGAGCAATTTGCATGCCTAGCAAGAATTTGATTATATATAACAGAAAGCTTAAGAAAGGGAGGACATCATGAAAGAAGAAATAGGGAAGTGATTACAATAATTTTAATTTATTTTTACAGTTCTCCAGAGATGTTTCCCTGACTTCTCTACCAAAAATGGCACTTTAACAATAGGAAGTAAGATGGTGTTTCAAGATGGAAATGGAGGGACAAGAAGTGTTGTAGAACTCGGGATTGCTGCAAAGTATGTGTGTTTACATTCTAATTTTCAGTTTGATGCATTTTGTCATTGCACTCGAGACTAAAGCGCCTATTGGGTTAAGGGTTATAGGAAAATAATCACATATATATATATGAAATATACATGTTACTGTCAATTGAAGAGCTTGATACATATTCATTAAGAAGAGCATGTAAGGGAGAACCCAGAATCATTTAGAAAGAATAATGATGCTTTTTTCTGTTGCCCAGGCTGCAGAGCAGTGGGGCCATATCTCAGCTCACTGCAAACTCCACCTTCCGGGTTCAAGCAATTTTCCTTCCCCAGCCTCCTGACTAGCTGGGATTTAAAAAAAAAAAAAAGAAAATAAAAGAAAGAATAATGATGCTTTTCAAAATGGTTAAATCTTTCATTATCAACAGGTATAGAAGTGTGACATAAAGAAATGTATTGGTGGCATATCAAATTTCTATGTACTAAGCATAATGCAGTAAATTCCCCACGTCCCTTGGCTCTACACACATGGTGCTCCATGTTACTGGAAAATATATTTCCCTGTGTGCACGCGTACACACATGTGCACAAACATAAATGTATACAGCATATCGCTGCATTGCTCAGTTGTTGAATTATAGATAAAAAAGATATTCTAAAAATTTATTTATCTTAAAAGACTTTAGGAGTATAATTAGTACAGTGTAGTTCCTGCGGATTTAGAATACAACAGCAGCTTGCACGATTTTCAGAAATATAAATCTGTGTAAAAGAAGTCTCAAAATAATGATACAAATATGATTTCATTGATATAAAAGTCAAAAACAAGCAGAGTTAAATTTATTTCCCTGTGATGCATATATAATTAGTAAAATGAAAAAGAAAACTTAGGAATTATCACAAAAGTCAGAATAGTGGTTACTTTGAGGGAGGGAGAGGTGTTGCAACTGGGGCACATGAAGAAGGGGTTGACAATGTTTAGTTACATAAATGTGTTCACTTTGATAATTCCTCAAATTGGACAGTGATGATTGTGAAATTTCTAGTATGTGTTCCATCATGCCTTACTGTCAGGATTAGGAAGAGGAATTAAAGATCATGTCCATTCTTGACTATGGGTTTTGCAAATTAAAAGCTAATCTTATCATTTAAATTCATTTCTTACAGTGAGGTTTCTGCAATATTGAGGGAATGTTGCATACAGTGGAAAAGGATTTGTTCACCGTTCTTGAAAACCGTGTTCTCTCTGTGTGCAGCTATAACTACCTTTGCAGGTTTACTGAAGTGACATTTTATGTATTATCGTGGCTAGGAAAAGAGTCACTACTGATAGATGGTTTCTGAAAACATGCTTTCAACAGCACCTTGAAGAATCCCTTTTATCATAAAAAGAACATTTCTGTTTAGTGGTCATCAAAAAATAATTGATTTTTTCCCTTCTTTCAATGCAGTGGTATCAATAAACTTCTTGATGCAAAGTCACTTGGATTGAAAGTGTTTGAAGACTATGCAAGAACTTGGTATTGGATTCTCATGTAAGTGAAAACACATAGATGTTTCTTCTCCAGCCCCATTCTGATTTTATCTTTGTAGAACTCTACCTTCAAATTTTATATTTTTATTCATGAATAAAAGAAATGTACTGGTGGCATAACAAATTTCACTCAGATGTCAGTTCCTGCCATTTTCTTTTTCAGGTGAGGTGAGACAGGGAAAAGATATTTGGAAATATGCCCACTGTTGGCAGAATGTAAATTTTAATTTTATTCACTAAAGTACTAATAAAAGTACTTATGAATATATACTTCAAGTCACATGGAGCAATATCTGCAGGACTTCTGTATCTGTAATACTCATGTGCTTCTCATCACATGCTACTGTGGAGGCAGGATTGTTTCTCAGATTCTTTTTTCTAATTTGTCCCTCCCTTGACTTCAAAAGGATCGTTCCTATTTTTCAACACATCCCTTCCACGTAATGATTGGTATTCATCATAACCAGAAGTCATTGTAGTTATGAAAGCTACATAGCTACGTATGCGACACATAAATATATATGTATAGATAACAAGGAGGAGGAGATGTAACATTTTTAGGCATAAGAGTTGCATTCCTAGAAAGTTAAGGAAATGTAGTCACTGGACTGGAATAGGTAAATGTGTTTCCCATTTAAGACTGTCATTACTGTCTGGCTCTTTTGTTACCCTCCAGTGCTTAAAAGCTCCCATGGTTCCCTAATGGTCAAAGACTAAAATTAAAACTTTTTCAGTTACTTCTAAGGCCCTTTAAAACCTAGCCCAATTTAGTTTCTCAGATTCATCTCCACCCATGTTTCTTGGTTAACACTATATTCTAAACATATCAAATAATGTGCCCATCCCTAGACTATCAAATCCTGTAAATTTGCACATTCTGTTTCCTTTCCTGGTACTGAGTCCTGGGCAACTGCACCTCCTTTTTAAAAATCAGCTTTAGTATCATTTATAACCTTTATTATCTTCCCCAGATGTAATTACTTACTTCTTCCTATGTGTTTCTCATACCCATCATGTGTGTACATGTGTGTGTTTACACACCTATAAATACACACACATACTTATCTTCCATATAGCACCTACCATTCTGTGTTTTATTTACCTGGCCCTTTCCCTCTGATAAAGTATGAACTTTTTACAGTAGTAACTATGTCTAACTCATCTTTGTTTTCCTAACTTCTATATGGGTCCTTGAATGTAGCAGCACAAAAAAAATGTGGTTCAGGGAACAGTACAAAAAACACTAGTGGAGCAAGATAGATGCATGTAACTATATGATGCATAATAAAGTCTAAGTTGTATGTGGTGTTTAGAGCTGTAAAATTAGATCACTTTATGAGATTTTACTCATTTTGATGCTTTGTCCTAAACAATTACAGTAATTACTATTAGTATGTTAGGATTTCTCTCCAGCAGAGATTGTAGTCTATTCTTGACAGTATTTAAATTGATTCTCCTATTGTCAGACCCAAATGTCACTAGATAATTTCCATGCTTCTTCTTCATTTGGCTTTTTTACACCTACCTGAACAAGTGTACATTATGATAGATTATCCTGCCTACCTCACCCCCAAAACACACAATGAAACCCTCTCCACCCAGGCACCACTCATAAGAGTAAAACATGAACATCTCCCTTTATTTTCAATTCTTCTGCTCTTGTTTATTTTATAAATATAAATCTAAAGTATTGATATGCTTGAAACAGCTGTATTTTTTGTTTTTTTTCCTCTGACATTTCTGAATACTTCCCTTGGGCTAGGCCATGGAATAATCTTTCAACCATATTGAATATTTAAGCATTAAAGTGTCCGTGATTTTAAGAGGGAATGACTTCTCAAGTTAAAAGCGCAGGCTTTGCAAGACCATGGTACTTCAATACTGTGTTGTCATCTATCCAGTGACAGTAATTATTGAGATTTTTTATAATAAAAAGATAACACTTGAGACAATAACTTAATAAATGTACCACACTCTGTCTGTTGCTATGTTTGGAAACTTACAGATAGCACCAGACATATCAGTTCTTAATAGAACAGTCAGCCAACTTTCCGATCTTAATGAGTTCTCTTTGAGGAAATTACATCAGAAGACTCCAATGTGACCTTAACCTGGATATATGGGAGGAAAAGAAGCTTCTCTAGTAGTTCAGTCAAGCTCTAAGAAGAAATTAAAGCTGACAGAAAATAGTCATGCTGTTAATTGCTTGATAAAGTCACATGTCCCTGGAGACACAGAAGCCTTATCATGATTCCAAATAATGGCCCACAGATCACTGGGGAGCTGGAATAGAAGTCTGGATGACGTAAGGCATCACAAACTCCTAGAGATAATTAGACCATAGTGATAATGACTACAGCATTATGGGCTCCAGGGATGGCCAGTTATTTTTCTTATCTTTCTGCCCCAAAATGATTCTCTTACTTCTAGATAGCCATATTATAGAAGATTTCCACCAGTCACTAAGTAAATGGAACAGAACAAATTCATCATGAATACATTTCACAATTTATGACCTAGTAGATAGGTAGGAAGGGAAAAAATAAGACATGGCAACTGTCTCCGATAGATCAAAATTGTAGGTTGGAGAAATTGTATTTTTCCTTGAACAATGACTGATGCTAGACTTCAGTTTACCCAGGTACACGAAGATGAGTTCTGTATAAAGTCCCTGATGATCCTATTCTTTCATATGAAAGTCTTAATGGAAATCATTGTTTATACTTTTTAACATTATTAATGTTTCTATAGCCAGGTAAAATAAAAGAATTTAAGAATAATTTTGAATAGAAAAAAAGTTTTGTCTTGATGTTTGTAATATGTTGTGTTTAGCACAATTGACCACTGTGTTTGTTGTGGGTTTTTTCTAGTGGCCTGACGATCGCCATGGTCCTTAGTTGGATATTTTTGATACTTCTGAGGTTCATAGCTGGATGCCTCTTCTGGGTCTTCATGATTGGTGTGATTGGAATTATAGGTTATGGTAGGTATCACTCCTCTTCAAATTGTCAAATATCAGAATAATCCTTTTATTTTCAATCGCTGTTATCAGTTACCAGAAAGCATTTGTTTTCAGTGGATCTAATTATTCTTTACCCTCAAAAAAGCTTTAAACTTAGAAAAATATTTCATTTTGCATATATTGTCTCTGTAACTTTTTCTTCCTGTATCTTTGGGGAAAAAATGCTGTCAGAACATTTTACTCTTTTCCCTACCAGCCTTTGGTCTCCTGCCTCATGGATACTAAGAAGGAGGTAAAAAGAAATCCTTTTAGATTAATGAAAAACATTTCAGACAACTTCTTTTATTTCTTTAACGTTTCTATCCGATCAAAGGCCAGGTCCGAAAAGTTACAGAAGTGTGATCTATTTTTCTCTTTCAACTTAGTACGTTTAATCCAGGTGCTGTCACACCGTTTAATAATTGGTACTCCACAATGAAGCATTGCCCTCTAGAGGCAAGTATTCCGAATTACACTTTTGTATGGAGAATTACAGTACTGTCTGTGGGAGCTAAATAATGTGCGGGAGCTAAATAATGAGTACACGTGGACGTGGAGTGTGGAGTAATAGACAATGGGAACGTGGAAGGGTTGACGACTGGAAGGGGGTGGATAATGAAAAATTATTTAATGGATACAATGCATGTCATTCAGGCGATGGATACACTAAGAGCCACTATGCAATATATACATATAACACAATTATATGCGTACCCCATAAATTTATACAAATACAATTTTTAAAATCAAGGTTGAAATCTAATCACAAACTTGATCCCCCCAAAACAATACATATCAGGTATAATGTGAGCTCTACATATGAATTAAAGTGTCTCACGTGGAACAGTATATACCACCTGTGGCAGCTTCCTTTCAGTCTTCTAAAAAAGGTATGAGCCAATATATTATATGAATGTTTGAGATGTTTCTATTTAAAAGAATGATTTCCCCTACGGCACCATTTGGACTGACAACAGTTTTATGGTAGTAGACATCAAAAATAACAATCTCTTATTTCTGTCATTCAATGAAGAAGAGCTTTGCACATATAAGAATGCAGTTGAATCTGCAGGTTGTATAGTTAGCCTGTGTTCTAATCCAGCTCCATAACATACAACTGGGTAACTTTGGAAGTTTGTTGGTGGTTAAAAGACCCGGTATTCTCATCTATAACATCAGCATAATAATGGTATCTTCATCTCAGAGGATCTTAAGGATTAAATGAGACAATGAATATAAAGCTCTTAGAGCAGTACCTGGAACACAGCTGACAATCAGTATGCATTGGGTTATTGTTATTACCCTCCTCATTATCTCCAATGAGTTTTTAGTAAATCATTTGGTCTTCTCAGGTGTTCCCTATCTGCTCCTGCTGTACAGCTCCTCTTGCATCCCACCTGGGCTTCTTGTTGAGCACAGCCAGGTAACAAATAAGAGGTGGATCACTCTGGTCCAGGAACACAAGAACTTCCATTCTCTAATCAGAAACTGCAAAAAAAAAAAAGTTGTTTAAACGTCTTGTTTTTGTGTTCCTGCTTGGAGCTTAAAATAATCTCTGCCCTTTGCCACTGGAGAGTCTGGGCTTGTGATTCAATCACTCTTGCATTGTCATCAGGAAGGAAAGGGCAGTAAAGTCTGCTATTGGCTTAACTGATGTCTTAAGTAGCAAGAAAAATCTGAGATTGGCTGTAGTGCCGTTTTGACAATGGCAAAAAGGAGAAAGATGGTCAACATATAAAAAATGCAGGTAAAACAACTAATTTTCGCTCCCTATTGACTCCCTAGATAGTATTAACCCGAAAATTAATGGTGTAGGAAGTAAGCTTGACGGTATTTATTGAGGGAGGAAAGGTCCAGTTAGGTTGAGGAGTGTCAGAAAATAAGACTACATGTAACTGACCTCTGCTACTATCCTGGACAATTGACTTTCTACATATCATGAGAAACCAATTTTTTTCTACTGAAATTTCCTACTGACAGCAGCCCATTTACTAGAGCAAATAACAATGTGGATGTGTCATACTGAGCAGAGAAAAAGCCAGACTGCTTGTGGGCAAGTGTTTATGAACAGCAATGGAACAATTCTCATTGGCCAGAACAGGTTAAGAGGTATACAGGAGAAGACATATAACACTTTGGTTATGAGCATCTATTTAAGGTATGAAAAAGGCACGATCCCAGATTCATCACATATTAACTGTGATCCTCTGCAAGCATACAGTTTTCTTTAATTCATAGGTTTCTCAATCATATAACAGGAATCTGTGACTACTAAAGAAAATAATGCTTATAAAGTACTTAGATTTTGCTAGCATATAGTAAATGTTCAATAAATAATGTCTATTTTTGTTGTTGCTGATATTATTGTTATTCAGGAATATTATTGAGGAAAGAGGACTTGAAGTCCAGAGATCATAATTTTTAAAAATCTAGGACAAGAGAGAGAAAGCAAAGAAAGAGAAATTGGAAAATATTGTCTAGACTTTCACATTCACTAGTAGGAGGAAAGTAAACTGTCTGAAGGACCTTCTTGCTATGAAATCGTGACATTAAAAAGAGTATTGCACTGTATTGTTTTATATAATACATTGTTTTGATAAACTTTAGGAAATAAAGGAAATCTCCTCCAAATGGAAAAAATAACTCATGAGCTAAAATCAAAGCGGGGAACCAAGCAGGAAGCACTGGGTAACCCATAGCAGTGCTGGGATCGGGAGACTTAGACCTGAGTTGGCAGCAGAACAGGGGATCATACCTGAAACTCCTGGAGTAAGTCTGGCATCCTAGAAATGTCTAAAGTGACCCCAGTTTGTTAGTACCCTTTGACTGCCAAAATAAACAAATGTAAATCTCCTCTAGATGAAAGTTTCCTCAATTAACGTCACCAGGTTTTCACAGATTCAGATCAATAAAGTCCGAGACTACCTGACCTGCAAGAAAACAGTTCTGTGTGAAAATCAGTGGATACTATAAACATGAGATTGAGGTCTCCAAGAATTCAAATATGGGAATTAATAGATATAGAACATGTAGCTGGCTGCAGTGGCTCACTCCTATCATCCTAGCACTGTGGGAGGCCGAGGCGGCCAATCACTTGAGGTGAGGAGTGGGAGGCCAACCTGGCTAACATGGTGAAACCCTGTCTCTACTAAAAATACAAAAATTAGCTGGGCATGATGGTGCACACCTGTAGTCCCAGCTACTTGGGAGACTGAGGTGGGAGAATTGCTTGAACCTGGGAGGAGGAGGTTGCAGTGAACCGAGATCATGCCACTGCACTCCAGCCTGGGCAACAGAATAAGACTCTGTCTCAAAAGACAAAAACAAATCAAGAAAGAAAGATATAGAACATGAAATAACCATGCATGAAAGGTTTAAAGAATTAACGATAGAATCACAGCCGGGTACAGTGGCTCACACCTGTAATCCCAGCACTTTGGGAAGCTAAGGCAGGTGGATCACAAGGTCAAGAGATTGAGACCATCCTGGCCAACATGGTGAAACCCCGTCTCTACTAAAAAAAAATACAAAAATTAGCTGGGCATGGTAGCACACACCTGAGTCCCAGCTACTCGGGAGGCCGAGGCACGAGAATCGCTTGAACTCAGGAGGTGGAGGTTGCAGTGAGCTGAGATTGTGCCACTGCACTGCAGCCTGGGTGACAGAGAGAGACTCTGTCTCAAAAAAAAAAAAAAAAAAAGTGAATTCATTCATTCATGGACATGGAGTATCATTTATTAAAGGCTTGGGCAACAAAAATAAAAATCAACAAAAATGTCCAGGCATACATGAAGATGAGCCATATAGAACTTTTCAAAATAAAAATGTTAGATTAAAAACTAATTGATAAGCTAAACAGCAAAATAGAGAATTAATGAACTGAAATATGAATCTGAAGTAATTACCAAAAATATAGCAGAATGTAACAAAGGGACAAAAATATGATTGTGTGGTTCAAAGAAATAGAAAATAGGTTGAGAAAGGCCTAACATATATCAACCATATTTGAAAGCTCTTGGCTGAGAATTTTCCAGAACCAATGAAACCATGGATCCATAGATATAGGAAGCCCTCATTATACTAAGGAGAGTAAAGGAAGAGAAATCCACATCTAGTCATACATTATTCTGTTTATTCAACAAATATCAATTGAACAGCTGCTGTGTACAGACACTATTTTAGACTCTTCATTTACAACAGTAAAGGAACAGACTAAGGTTCTTACTCTCATGATGCTCACAGTCTAAGTAATATATATCTTAGAAGGTGGTTATTGCTATGGAAAAAAGAAAAGGTAGAGCAGGTAAGGGGAGATTGAGAGTGCCATGGTAGGGCAAGGAGTGAAAATGGCAGTATTAGTAGGAGGGCTCTTTTGGGGAAAATATCTAAGAAAACACTTGGAAGCAATGGAGTTAGACAGTCAAGGTGAAGGAAAAGTTCCAGACAGTGGGTACAGCTAGAGCAAAGGCCTTATAACATAAGAGTGTGTTGAAGAAATGGCTGGGAGCTTGGTGTGGATGGGTGTACTGAGTAAAGGAAAAAATAGTAGGAGATGAGGTCATAGAATTTATGAAGGGAGCAGAGCCTTACAGATTATTATAAAACCTAGGCTTTTACTCTGAATGAAACAGGGAGGCAATGTAGGGCTTTGGGTAGCAAAGAGATGAGATATAACGATTGCTCTAGTCCCTGTGTTGAGAATAGACCGTGGTGAGGCAAGAGTGGAAGCAATGAGACCAGTAAGGAGATGATTGCGAAATTTATATGCCAAATGAGGGAAACTCTTGAGGGTGGCCATACATGCTTTTATTTGTATAATAGCTGTATTTCCTGATGGATTGAATGCAGCTATGAGAGACAGAAGAAGGAGAATGATTCCACAGAAATATATGAGATGTAATACAAAAATAAAAAATAAAAAAAAGAAAAGATAGTGAACAAAGAAAATAAATTAGTAAGCATTTAGATAAAGCTAAACAAACTTTGCCTACATAAAATAATAATTGCTTTAGACATTGGACACTAAAATTATTATTTTATGCAGGCAAAATTTGTTTAGCTTTACCTACATGCTAACTAATTTATTTAAAATGTATATAACAAAATTATTGAGCAATAATTAGAGTGGGTGATTATTGAGTAACTAAGGTCTTGTATTTCTTGTTAACATATTGACTCTAGGCTTATTAAAAAAAAAGAACAGACTTTCAAGGTAATCTATTATAAAAATAGATTGCTCAAAAAGAGTAGAGAAGAAAAATGGAATATAAGTAAACAAACAAAAAATCATCAATTTTTAAAAGACAAGAATTGGAAGAAAAGAAGTATAGACACAAAGTAGAACATGAAAAGCAAAATTAAGAACATAGAAACAAATATAAATATATCAATATATAAAGTATAAATATGTTAAACTCACCAATTAGAATACAGAGATTGTCAGGTCAGATTAAAATATACACATACAAATTGGAGCTATAAATTATTTATAAAAGTTATACAACATGTAAGGAAACAGAACATTTGCAAGTGAAGGGATGGAAAGAATATACTAGCAATCAATAACAAAAGAAAGTGGAAGAAGACATATCAGACAAAATAGATTTTAGAATGACAATGTTATGGATAAAAATGATTTAGTTCACTAAAAATATGCCAACCCTAAACTTGTTGCATCTATTAAAATAACCTCAAAAATCATAGAATTGCAAGGATAAATAAATGGATAATCATAAATTCGTATTAGGTATAAACCTTAGGAGGAGTTTTTGATGCATCTTTCTACGGAACAAATATATCATGATGTCTTACTGATGGACATTAAGGTCATTTCTAGTCAAAAGGACATTTAAAGCCAGATGTTGCCATAATTATCAAGACAAATACTGAAAACATTTATATCAAATACAGTAGCATGTTTAGACTATTGGATCCAAATAAAATATTTGCTGTGTAAATATGTGTCTTGCCTTTGCAGAAATTACCATGCTGATCAGTTTCATATAGATATGTATGATGAGCACATATAGCTCCTATTTCAGAAAATCATATTTTATATTATTCTGTTTTTCTTTCTTTTTCAAGGAATATGGCACTGTTACCAGCAGTACACCAATCTTCAGGAACGCCCAAGTTCTGTATTAACTATCTATGACATCGGGATTCAGACTAACATAAGCATGTACTTTGAACTGCAACAAACATGGTTCGCATTTAGTGAGTATTTTAAAAACTGGTTTCATTAAAATTGTAATAATGAGAAAATATCTTTTTGCCTAAAGGAAAACTTGGGTTGGTATAACCTGTTAAATGTATTTATCACTAGTGTCATAAAAAGTAATGTGTCTATATTCCTCTAACTACAGTAAGTGGAAAAGTCATTGAGGAAAATTTATTGTATAATCTAAGAATATACTACCTTACAAGGACCTCAAGCCATTTGCCTTCAAATTAAAATGGTTTGGTTGTAGACATTTATAGGCATTAACCTGATGTCTAAGAAAGATGTTTAAAAAGAAACAAATGCTTGATTTTTCAAACTTTTTATTTATTTATTTATTTATTTAATTTTCTGAGATAGGATCTTGCTCTATCACCCAGGCTGGAGTGCAGTGGCACAATCATGGCTAACTTCACCCTTGACCTCCCAAACTCAAGCAATTCTACCACCTCAGCCTCCCAAGTAGCTAGGACCACAGATGTGTGCCACCATGCCTGGCTAATTTTTAAATTTTTTGTAGAGATGGGGTCTCCCTATGTTGCCTAGCCTGGTCTTGAATTTCTGGGCTCAAGTGATCCTCCCACCTCAGCCTTCTAACATGCTGTCATGAGCCACCGTGCTGGCGTGAGCCACCGTGCCCAGCCTCAAACTTGTTTTTAAAAAAGGAAAAGGAAAAACAAACAACAATTTTTTATAACAAAACATTTAAACCACTTATAGGAATTATGAGTAATAAGTATCTGAAAATAAATTTGCATGTTTGAAGTGTTTCTTCAAGGTTTTTAATTTCTTAAGGATATTTTTTAATATTAACAAATGTAAATATTTATTTAAATGTAACAAAATTTTTTAAGCAGGATGATTTTAGTGATGGTTTTAATCTTATATTCCTAGAATGGTGTTATTTTAATACTCCTTGTAAGATTTGTGTTCTTTAATCAAGATTTTCAAAATAATCTCTAACTACATGTTGCTTTAAAAAAAAATCATCTTTATATTCTTGAAGTTAGAGAGCCAGACAATACACATTCAAGGAAGCCTGGTAAGAAGCCCAGAAAGAACCTCAGAAGGGTGCAATATCTTGGTGGGGCATCATGATTCCAGGCATGCGTCCCATTCCCATCAATTTGAAAACTTGACTTTGCCACTTCATTCAAGGATACTCAGGCTTTCAAGGACAAGCTCATGTTAAGTCACCAAAGCACCCTATATTTGTTTACATCATTAGGATAGTCTCCTGGTGACCAAAGTGCAGACATATTCCATATAGGACACTACCTTCCTGGGATCAGAGCACCTGGAAAGCAAGATTACCAATCAGAAGCTATTTTAGCAAAGGGGCTCAGACAGCGGTGGGAGATGCTTTCCTCAGACGATGCCAACCTTGATGACCTAGCTGAGCAGCACAGATGTCCCTCCCAGATTCCTTCTCCACCACATTTAGTTTTTCTCTTAAAAAAAAATACTGTATCAAACTCCAACTTCTTACTGTTTGGCTTCTCATTTCTAGCTCTCATGCAGACTAATATCCTTCACTGACATCTTTTCTCCAAATATGTTATGGAATTGTTTCATTTATACCTTTTCCTTTTTAACTGCAAAAATCAGCCATCCTCATCAGGATCAGGGAGGGAATTGCATCCTCATCATTTTTCCTGAATTTAAATGATTCCACATCTCTTCAGCAACCCGCTTACTGTTGTCTATTATTTCTAAAGGTGACAAATGTCACCCATTATGTATTGAAACTTCTAGTTTTACTCTTGGATGGATCTTAGTTACAGGTTCTGTGCCCACCCCCGGCTGTCTCATAAGACCCTTCCACACAAATGCCATTGAGGTGATCAGAATCTGCCATTGGAAAAGTAAAGAGATGTACCTTTAGGAAAATACAGAGCTTATTAGAATTTTCAAGTCTAGGAATACTGATAACTCAAATAAGCCTCCGCTTTCATAACTCACTTTTCAGATTTTAATTGATTACTTGCTCTGTGTTTGGACAAAATTCTAGGCACCAAAAACAAAAGCATATATATGAAATTACACTCATTAACACAAACACTGAAAGTAGGCAGAGTTATAAATACCAAAATTGTAATTTTATGAGTTCTATTTTGTGTTCGGAGATGGTTCTATTCACATCTCTGCTATTAACTAACTATGAATTCGTGTATATCTCTTAGTCCTCAGGTGCCAGTCTCATCCTTTGTTAAGTTACAGTTATACTAATGACTCTATAGGGCATCAAATATATTTATATTATTTACTCTTATTCAAACAAAAGGGGGGATATAGGATAGTCATGTGTTGCTTAATGAGAGAAATACATTCTGAGAAATGCATTGTTAGGCAATTTTTTCATTGTGTAAACATCATAGAGTATCCTTATGCAAACCTAGATGGTATAGCCTACTAACTCTTAGGCTACACGTAATAGCCTATTGCTCCTAGTCTACAAACCTATACAGCATGTTACTCTGCTGAATACTGTAGGAAATTGTAATACAATGGCAAGAGTTTGTGTATCTAAACATAAGAAAGATACAGTAAAGATATGGCATAAAAGATTTTTTAAAATGGTACCCATGTGGAGAGTGTTTACCATGAATGGAGCTTGCAGGACTGGAAGTTGTTCTGGGTGTCAGTAAGTGAGTGGTGAGTGAATGTGAAAAGAATTACTGTATACTACTGTAGACTTTATAAGCACTGTACATGTAGGCTACAATAAATTTATTAAAAACTTTCTTCCTTCAATAATTAACCTAAGCTTACTATAACTTTTACTCTATAAATTTTTAATTTTTTTAACTTTTTGACTCTTTTATAATAACATTTAGCTTTAATTTTTGACTCTTTTATAATCACACTTATACAAACAGCTGTACAAAAACATCTTCTTTCTTTACATTCTAATTCTAAAAGCTTTTTCTATTTTTAAAGTTTTTTTTTTTTTTTTTTTTTTTTTTACTTTCAATATGTTTTGTTAAAAATGGAGGCACAGGCCAGGTATGGTGGCTCATGCCTATAATCCTAGCACTTTGGGAGGCCAAGGTGGGAGGATCATTTGAGCCCAGGAGTTCAAGACCAGCCTGGGCAACAGAATGAGACCGTATCTCTATTTTATCTAAAAAATTAGAAACAAAAAATTTAAAATTTAAAGACACAAATACATACATTATCCTAGACCTACACAGGGTCAGGATCATCAATATCACTTTCTTCCACCTCCACATCTTGTCCCACTGGAAGGTCTTCAGGGACAATAAAAAACATGGAGCTGTCATCTCCTATTATAATAATGCCTTCTTCTGGAATATTCCTGGAAGACCCACCTGAAGCTGTTTTACAGATAACTTTTTTTATAGTAAGTAGTGGGAGTACACTCTGAAATAACAAAAATTATTGTGTAGTAAATACATAAAACAATAACAAACTCATTCATTATTAGCATCAAGCATTATATGCTATACCTACTTGTATGTGCTGTACTTTTATATGACTGTCAGCACAATAGGTTTGTTTACACCAACATCACTCCAAACACATGAGTAATGCATTGCACTACGATGCCACTGGGCAATAGGAATTTTCCAGCTCCATTATAATCTTACAGGACTGGCATTTTATATGAAGTCCATTGTTAACCAAAACATTGTCATGCAGTGCATGACTGTATGTAAGTTCAAAAGAGAGTTATATTTCTCTAATGTAATTATTTTGAGGGTGCAATTTTATAAAGGTGGAAGTTAGATATAGAGGGTTTTTTAACGGTGCAATGTCATAATATAAAGTGACTCTTATATGTATTATCTTTATAGGTTCATTCAAAGAAGGTAACAATTTTAGCATAATATGGTTACATGCCACAATTTTGGGTTCAAATTGGTGTTTTAAGAGAATAAAATGTACATGAAAACATAAATACGTAGTATAACTAAAGGAAGATGTAGAAGTGAGATGATACGTTACTAAGATCTTCATATACCTCTGGGTGAACTTCTGCTTACTCGGAGACAGTAACTGATGTGTGATGTGTCAGAATTTTAGTGATATAATAATAGAATGAAATAATGAGCTCTCCATCAACAGAACGGTTCAAGCATGAGCTAAATAACCATCTAGCAAGGAGGTTATAGACTGGATTCTTTCACAAGTGGGAATTTAAGTTTCCATTAAGTTCCTTGTACAATTTTAGATTCTGTTTCTTGATTTTAAGATCCATACCTTTTACTTTTTAACACTTCTGAAATCAGGATGCATCTTAAAATTATTAAACATTTAATGAAGTGTTTCTTCACTTTTCCTAAAAAGTTATTATTTAATTAAGGATATGTCTTAGAAATGAGGAAATATAATAATTGATGATATTTGGCTTCAAGTTTAAAAAAACTAGTTCAAGCTAGCTGAAGAGAAAAGAAAATGGGAACAGGCTGAGAACAGAGCAGATGGTATTTACTGTAAGGATATAGAAGTGCTTCATTAAACTCAAAAAAGCAGAAAGGTAGCTGGACTTTAAAGTTTACTTGGAGTCAGGAAATGAAAGCCAAAAAGAACCCAAGATTTCCTCTCCTTGCTGTCTTTCTTTATACAACTATACTTTATTCTTTTTCTGCAGATTCACTTATTTCACATAAAGATGGTTTTGACGCAGTTTGTATAACCTGCAATTCAAGATTTATAAACTTCAATTCAAGACTAAATAAATCAAGTTGACTAAACTAGGTTCCCTTAGTTTAAATTCTAATACTTATATTGGCCAAGTTGGGTTAAGTTTACACCCCGATTCCATCAATGGTGCCCATAGTGCGAAGAGTCACAAAATAATAATGGGACAGCCAAGAACCTGCCCTGCCAGCCAGCAAGGACAGTTAAGAGGCATTATGAGGAAAGTGAACAGCTCAAAACGTGTCTTCTGTATATTGTCTTACTCAATGAACTAAAGGTGAAAACATCTAAAATAGAACTACCTAAAGCAGCCCTTCCCTTTTTCCATTCCTATTTTCTAAGTTCTACAAGTTGTGTGAAATGCTTTTATGGATGAGATGAACCCTTTCCAAAAGAGATGTTCAGGCTCTTGCTAAAGGCTTTAATCTAGATTTCTTAGGATTTTGTGAAAGTTAATTTCTAAGATTGGCATTTTTGGAGAGATAACACTTCTTAGATTATGAGGTGTCAGAATTGGCAGAAATAATCATAAAGTTCAATCCTAGCATTTGCAGGGAAGGTTTGTTTCCGTATCTACTTGTATTACAGACTGATTTTTTTTTTTTCCTGTTCAAAGTGATAATACTCTGCATCATTGAAGTGATTGTCATCCTCATGCTGATCTTCCTCAGGAATCGAATCCGAGTCGCCATTATCCTGCTGAAGGAAGGAAGCAAGTAAGGCCCTTAATGTAGAAACTCAGCTAAAGTGTATCAGTCAGTAAAATCAGTCACTGTCCCTTGCATAAATATCTCACCTATTTTCCTTTTAAGAACACTTTTTGCTGGGCGCGGTGTTTCACACCTGTAATCCCGGCACTTTGGGAGGCGGAGGCAGGCTGGTCACCTGAGGTCGGGAGTTCGAGACCAGCCTGACCAACATGGAGAAACCCCGTCTCTACTAAAGATACAAAATTAGCCGGGCGTGGTGGCACATGCCTGTAACCAGCTACTTTGGAGGCCGAGGCAGGAGAATCACTTGAACTGGAAGGCAGAGGTTGTGGTGAGCTGAGATCGTGACATTGCACTCCAGCCTGGGCAACAAGAGCAAAACTGTCTCAAAAAAAAAAAAAAAAGAAGAAGACTTTTAAAAGAAAGCATCTTCCATTCAGGAAAACTTGTTCAAGTTCACACTCTGTCACTTATTAGAAAGATCACCACTAACAAGTCCTTTAATATCCCCAAACCTCAATAATCATTGGGTAGAATAAGGGTAAAACCTATTTAGTCTATGTATTAGCAGTTTTTGAACACCAAATATGTGTTAGGAGAATGACACATGTGAAAGTAAGTGATAAAGTGCTATATAAAAGTTAGCTAGATTACATGTAATATTATTTTCATACTGGGTCATATGTTCATATTAATGGTTGAGATCATTTGCAAAACTTTAAATCACCATAATTCTATAAAGTCAATTATATGCTATTGCCACTTCTGTCTGAGTGACATAATTTTCTAATAGACAGGACAATTGATTCTAGGAGCACCAGACTATACATTTCATATCTAAAGCCCATAATTTAGGAACACTTTATACCAAGAGTCATTTTTATTTTTTAAAAGTTACAAAATAAACACTAAATCTTTCATAAAATTCATGCCAAGAGATAATAACACCTATAGTTTCCACACTATTCCAAAAGGTCATTCAAGAATAATACTGTGAACTTTTTAATAATGCATGGAAGTAACCGGGAAAGCATTATTATAAAGCCAACAGCCCATGCTCTCTATTTAGTGTGATGGAAACTACATTGTTAATGACCAAGAACCAAATTATTTTTAACAGTCTTTAAGGATTATTTGAAGAAAATTACTGTATTATTATTTTTATTATAATAGTGCCACCTGAAGTCAGTGGTTTAAATAGTTAACAAGCAGTTAGTTAAACTCTCTCTCCTTCCCACAATAACCTATCATTAGACACTGAAAACTACTGATTTTCTGGGTTTATTTCTTAAGTAGTATGATATTGCGCAGTTCACTGTAACTTGCTCTACTTGTTTCACTTCTAAATGTGCATTTGTGTGAGCATATGTGTTTGTGTTAAAGGGCCAGTAAAACTGAAACAGGTTGGTAGTTTGCTCAGGGGGTAATAAGGACTGAAATAAATAGGTGTGAGAATACAGGGTAAACCTAAGAACACACAATAATTCACTTAACAGCAGTGTATGGAGAAAAGAGAAAACAGTATAGCTTAAATAGTGAGGTGAGGAAGGTAGCAAATACAAAAAAATCTAAGCATCAATGCATTAGGAGTGATAAGATTTTCATCTGATTTCTCAATGGCCATATGAAACAGTATTGTGTTTAATCCAGTGTCATATGCTGAAAAGATCATGTAACAGAAGTCATTAGAAGTAATGCAGTCAGTTAGTGAACATTTCACAAGCCATGTCCTATTAGAAAATATCAAAGAAATTATTATCCTTGATAATTATATTTTCCAAAATTGCATTTTAGAAATTATATTTTCAAATATAATTTAAATTTATAATTTAAAAATACATTTAACTGCAAATAGACATTATATTTTCCAAAGAAAAAAGAATAAGGAATTACCTGAAGTGTTGCTATGTGGAAAAAATGGTAAAATGGTCATTTCTTCCCCAGAAGTTAGAGGATATAGGTTGCAAACAGGCAGATAACGAAGACATTTCTAATACCTTGATAAGAAAATAGAATAAGCCATGTCATGTAAAAGTAAGTACCCATCACTCAATGTGTTCACCGAAGGCTAGTGAACACATTCTGAAGAAGTATAGGGGATTCTTGAATTAGTGGGGAATTCCCTCAGTGTGACGCATGATCTTCAAGGTCTTCTTCAATTTTAAAAGTCTAAGAATCTAAACGAAAGGAAGAAATGCCATGATTACAATGTATCAAATCAGACAGTAGTAACCAAAGGGAGGAAAATTTGAGGGACTTTAGGCAGGAGTCTAACATGTGCATCGGAAAAATGCCTCAACGTACTTTTTAAAAAAGTAAATAAATAAATAAAAATGTAAAACCAACTGAGAATATGCCAGAATGATCACCAAAAAAGAGTCCGTGGTTATTAGCAGTTTTCTTAGAATCAATTCAGTCTAAAGCTTATTTCTAGTTTTAACAATTGAATTTCAACTATTTGTTTTATTTCAGAGCCATTGGATATGTTCCTAGTACATTAGTCTATCCAGCTTTAACTTTCATTTTGCTCTCAATCTGCATTTGCTACTGGGTCGTGACAGCAGTGTATCCTTTGGCAATTGGCCTCTTTAAACCTCAGGTTCACATGACTACTCGTGAACCAGGAGTTTGTGTTCAGTGTTTTCTATCCCTGGGAAGATGAGGAATGTACTAAGAAATAACTATTTTTTTCCCAAGCTCTAAAAACGTTTCAATCTACCGATTGAATTTCCCCTCAAATAGTTCATATTGTAGATTTGTTTTATTTTGTCTCCACATGATACTGCTCTTTAGCAATAAGCCAAGAAAGCTCCTATACATTTTACTGTTTTTAAGGGGCCACTCAGTGCAGCTGGCCCACATTACATTAATCTAGGCCTGAAAAATAGATGAATATTATTAAAATATTAGGCATTTTTGAAGTTAATTTCTCATGCACTTTTGAGTTGTCTGTGTTGTTTTCTTGTCCATTTATTTTCAATCTACCAGCAAATGGTTTATCCTTAATGGAGTTTATTCAGTTTCTTGGCGACATCGGGGGTACCTGTATACAAAGTCATAGCTCCTGGGGGGCATTGTATACATGAAAATCAAACCTGTGACCCAGAGGTAAGTACAAGAAACTCTTTCATTTACTTACTTCAATATAGACTTCTGCTGCAATTCATTTTGTAGTTGTGATAGGAATTGTCCCGAAGCAGAGATCCTATACACTGATGGGGACAACTATGTGCTGAAGGGGAGTGTGCGTCAGGTAAGCAGGAGAGTATTGAAAACAGTGGGCGGAATGGAGAGAAAGCACTGTATTTCCTGAGCTTGCCTGCCCTACCATATACCCAAGACCATAGAAAGTAGGTATGGTCAACAACAACACTGATAAATGTGAAATTATAGTGGGTACTGATTATGAGCATTTGATGAAAAATGGGATACTTTCCAGCACTCATTAGAGAATTATATAAAGTGATATGACAGAAAATAGAGGAGTAAGAGCAGGAGCTAACAGAGAAACAACAGGACATGCAATTAAGGGGAAGAGGAAAACACAGGGAGTTGCTATCTTGGAGTGATATTTAATATTATGTCCTTGTGTTCTTTTTTCTCAATGCAGATTTTTAATACAACTGAAATTGCCAAAGCTTGCCCTGGGGCTCTGTGTAACTTTGCTTTCTATGGTGGAAAGAGCTTGTACCATCAGTACATCCCTACCTTCCATGTATACAACTTATTTGTCTTTCTCTGGCTTATAAACTTCGTCATTGCATTGGGTCAGTGCGCCCTTGCTGGTGCATTCGCTACTTATTACTGGGCCATGAAAAAACCTGATGACATCCCACGATATCCACTTTTTACTGCATTTGGACGAGCCATACGGTAAGTTCCAAGTTGAAGCCTACACCTGTCTTGTCAGTTACATTTAGTGTGCTTGTAATTCAGTCTTGGCTCATTAATTCAAGTGGCAAGGTACAAATGAAATCAAAGGTATGAATCAAAATTCATGGATGCCCATTGGTTTTGTCTGGTTTCATAGCCAGTTTTACAATCCCTACCCAAGCCAATTTCCTTCTAAATGCTATAGGTTACTAGAGAGAGAAAAAGATAGAGGAGGATACCAAATGAAAGATCAAGGATTAACTTGGCTCTGTGTCTCCATTGAGCAGTAAAAACATCCTATTTTATGATGATAGACTATTGGTGTCATTTATGCTGATAAAGGATAAGACAGATGTATATGGTTTAAAATCCTCTATAGAGACTTCTATCAATCTAAATAAGAGAGTGCAAAAGTCTCTTTGCTGTTAATCCTTCTGCAGATACCTTTTACTTGTGAAAATTATTCAATTAGCATCCCTTTAAATAATAGTATTAAGTTTTAACTTATTCTCATTTTATTTTTGTGCAGATATCACACAGGATCCCTAGCATTTGGATCTTTAATTATTGCATTAATTCAAATGTTTAAAATTGTACTAGAATACTTGAACCACCGTCTTAAACGTAAGATTTCAGATGTCCTGACTTTTGTGAAGATAATAAATTGGGTCGGGGGTTGGGGGAGACCTGATGATTATAACTTGGACTAGGGTAGTAAGGATGAAAGGGCATGTTTGGGACCTGTTCTGTTCTGAAGGAAAACCAGAGAGAGCTTGCTGAAGGAGTTGATGTCAGGGGAGGGGAGGGACAGTGGTGAATAAAAGAGAGAAAAGGTGTGTGATCCTATTTATTAAGCTGTGGAAGCCAGAAGAAACAAATTTCAAAAAGGAGATTAAGAATTCTGTTTTGAGATGTTATTGTTGAGAAGCATGATGGAGATGTCAGGTTGGCAGTTCCAAGTCTATAGTTCAGGTCAGGTTAGGCTTAAAATATAAATGTGGGTGTCACGGGCATAAATCTTCATACCTGATATATATTATTTACAAACACATAAACTTTGCTTGGAATGTACCTTAAAATATTTTATTACTAATATTGGAAACAGACTTGAAAAGGAACAAAAAAGCTAGAAGACTCATACTTCCTGATTTCAAAACTTATCATAAATCTACAGCAATCAAAAGAGTGCGGTACTAGCATAAGGACAGACATATAGAGGTAAAATAAAACAGAAATCCCAGAAACTAACTCTCACATATAAGACCATTCAATGGGAAAAGATCAGTCTTTTCAACTAATGGTGCTGGGAAAATGGGATATCCACATGCAAAAGAATGAAGTTCAACCTTATCTTACATTAACATACAAAAATTAACTAAAAATGGATCAAAGGCCTAAACAAAAGCACAAAAACTATAAAACTCTTAGAAGAAAACATAAGATGAAAGCTTCATGACATTGGATTTGGTGATTAGTTCTTAGATAGTACACCCAAAGCATAGGCAACAAAAGAAAAATAAATTGAACTTCATCAAATTTAAAAACACTTATTCAACAAAGAACACTACCAAGAGAGTGAAAAGACAGCCCACATGATGGAAGAAAATATTTCCAAATCATATGCCAGATAAGGAATTCATATCCAGAACATATAAGAACTTCTACAACTCAACAGCAAAATAATAAGCAACCCAGTTCAAAAATGGACAAAGAACTTGAATAGATATTTCTCCAAAAATGATATACAAATGGCCAATGAGGATATGAAAAGATGCTTAATATCACTAGTCATTAGGGAAATGCAAATCAAAACCACAATGAGACAGCACTCCATACACATTAGAATGGCTATTATATATATATATAAACAAAGAAAAAAGCAGAAAATAACAAGTGTTGGTAAGAATGTGGAGAAATTGGAACCCTGTGTATTGCTGGAGGGAATGTCAAATGATGTAGTCACTGTAGAAAACGGTATGGCAGCTTCTAAAAAAATTTTAAATATAATTTTATATGACCCAGAAATCCCATATCTAGATATACATGAAAAGAATTGAAAGAAGGAACTCAAACAGATACTTGCACATCACTGTTCGTAACAGCATTATTCAGAATAGCCAGAAGGTATAAACAACCCAAATTCCAATTAACAAATGAATAAACAAAATGTGTTATGTACACACAATGAAATATTATTCAACCTTAAAAAGGAATGAAATGATGACCCTTGACAACATCATGCTAAGTGAAATAAGCAAGATACAAAAGGGTAAATATTGTATGATTCCTCCTATTTGAAGCACCTAGAAGAAGCAAATTTATACAGACAAAAAATATAATGGAGTTTACTAGGAGCTGGGGGAATAGGGGAATGAGAAGTTACTGTTGAAGGGCATAGAATTTGTGTTTGAGATTTTAAAGTTCTGGAAACGGATAGCAGTGATGGTTGTACAACATTATAAATTACTCAGTGCCACTGAACTGTACACTTAAAAATGGTTAAAATGGCAAATTTTATATTATGTATATTTTATAACAATAAAAAATTTTAAATCTCATTTTAAATGTTGTATTATATTTATTTTGACTGATAAGGTTCAGCTGCAAATCACTAATAGATTTAAATATCTCCTTCTCATAGGTACCCAGAACACATTTTCTAAATTCCTACAATGCTGCCTGAGATGCTGCTTCTGGTGTTTGGAAAATGCAATAAAGTTTTTAAACAGAAATGCCTATATTATGGTAGGTAGATTATTTATTATTTACTAAGCTGCTTCTTTGCAATCCCAAACCTCGTGTCTACATTGCCCTCTCTAAAGTACTTTTACATCATGCAGTTGAATTTATCACTATGCTGATATAAGGCCTGTGAATCCAATGCATGATTCAGGGATATGCTTCCCTAGTTGAGATAGTATCTGAACTATACTTTATTATTACCTGCAATATCTTTTTTGAGAGAAAAAAATATTACACACTTTGGAAACTTGTAAGTGTGTTGGATAAAAAATGATTTTGTGTGTCTTTGGCATAGTTTAGTGGGAAGAAAGAGTATTTAATCTATGTTTTATTCTGAGAAGAAAATACTTTCTAATTCTGGAATTTACATAATTTTAAAGAAGGGTCTTATCCTTTTTATGAATCTTGTGTTGAAATGTGTGGACATTGACAATGTTTGACTGAGTTTTACTTGTTTCCTATGGCTATATGGAAATTCCTAAATATGTTTTTTAACATAAGGGATCCAGAAATATAATTCTTCTAACCTTTAGAAAGCTACAGTATAACCTTATGACATTTGCTTGTTATCACAGTAGCACAGGGTCTGGAAAAGTGATTGAAATAGTTACGGAGATTCAAACAGTCATTAATTTACCTCCAATGAGAGTATTATGTTAAACCTATTCATCAATAAATCAAATTTAGTGAAAGGTATTGGGTTTCCTTAAGAGTAATTTTTTATGTAGAGACTACAATATTTAACCTTTTTAGCAATAAACTCTAGCCCAAACATTTTAAGGACAGAAGCCATTATCCGGAATTTGGGAAAAAGACCTGCCTCTGTTTAAGGCTGTCTAATCCCCCAGAGTTTGAGGGCATACAGTATCGGAAGCACACCTGACTGTCAATGACCCTGAGAGTTGTGTAGAGCTGAGGACACACAGTGTGTCCCACAAATACACGTTAGAAAAAAGAGTGGAGATAGCTCTACAAATGACAGGAATTAATTTGGTTACCTTCCTGTCATTGGATTGTCTTTTGACTTGTTAGAGTATGTTACTGGCTCCAGAATAATAGCAACTGTCTTCCTCAGATTGCAATATATGGCAGAAACTTCTGCAGGTCAGCAAAAGATGCTTTCAATCTGCTGATGAGAAATGTTTTGAAGTAAGTAATCAGGCTGCACAATGTAATTTAACAATGTAGTGAACCTTGAGCATTACATCCTTTACATGTTGTTATTTAAAGTGTTGGTGGCATTATTGGATATGAATATTATCTTTTAACTTGATAGATTTAAATATTATCTCTCATACCATTAATTTATTTTCATATCTGAGAATTGTTGCTTCCATTACCCACCTGTGTCTTTAGGTCCATTGGCATTTTTTCATTTTTATTATCCCCTCTGCTCAAGAAATTCCCCCAGATGAACCACATTATCATCTTTCCCCCTCCCAGAATTGGTGGAGCCTGAGTGAACAAAATCAGAGAACAATACAGCATCCTCAGGACTCAGGGTGTCTATAGGCTTCAAATCAGAGAGGCTGACACCACCACTGCAGGGCTCCTGACAGCCCTACAATGCCATCTTCTGTTTACATTAAAAATAAGTCAGAACATCATCCATGAGTTCCACCATCATTTCTTGCAAAACAATTGCCAAATACAATTTCAGCAAAGACACACCAAAATAAACTCATGAAAATTTACTGCCATAAATTTCAAGTACCAAGTATATTTTAAACACAGAATTATACTTTCTTTTTTTCTGATACTCAGAGTTGCAGTTACAGATGAAGTTACATACTTTGTATTATTCCTGGGGAAACTTCTAGTTGCTGGAAGTATAGGTAAGTAATCATGATGAAAATAATTAAAAAAAAAAAAGTTTAAAAGATGCTTGGAAAAACTGCTTTACTACAAAAAACTATATTCCTTTGCAAAAGTATAATATACATGTTCTACCTTTTCAATGTAGGTGTTCTGGCCTTCCTATTCTTCACACAAAGACTGCCAGTGATTGCACAAGGACCAGCATCTTTAAATTACTACTGGGTACCTTTGCTGGTAAGAGCTGGTGTCTGAGTCAGTACAGGCTGCTATAATAAAAATACTATAGACTGGATGACTTAAACAACAGAAATTTATTCCTCACAGTTCTGAAGGCTGGGAAGTCCAAGATCAAGGTGTCAGCCAACTTGATTTCTGGTGAGGGTCCTCTTCCTGGTGAGCAGAGAGACACCCTCCTGTATCCTCACATGGTGGGGAGAGAGAGAGATTATCTCTTTCATTTATCTTATAAGGACACTAATCCGATCCTCCTGACCTAATCACCTCCCAAAGGTGCCACCTTCAAATCACACTGGGGCTTAGGGCTTCGGCAAATGAATTTAGGGGGTACACAATTCATTCTGTAGCAGCTGGGTATTGTTGATTCTGTGATTTATCAGAGATAGCACAATTTTAAAAAGGAATAGTAGAAATAGTAATGATAGCTAAAATTATTGGTCTTACTTTATGCCAACCCACATTCTACTTTAGAGACTGGGTTCCTTGGAAATAACCTGAGACAGAGGATTGCATGCGGAAGGTATGTCAGGAAGCTGTCTCCTGAGATACATTGGTAAGAAAGTGAGGAGGGCAGGATAGGTAGCAGGAGAAGCTGACCCATGCCGAAGTTACAGCTGAGGCCTCAGAATTGCAGGACATTCTGGCAAAGAGGCTGGACCTTTGTATGCTGCATCAGGTAGTTTTTGGTCATGAACCGACCCCTGCATGAGGGTATAACTTTGGGTGAGGCAATTCCCTGCAGGAAGGGCAATTGTTAGTAAGGGAAGCAACTGAGTCATTAGCAGCCTAGATTTCCAACAATTGAGGATGGATGAGGCAGTGTAGATCTGGGTGAAGCCCTGCAGTATCTATCATAATAATATATTAAGTCATTTAACCCACATTTCAAAAATACTGTCATTACTCACATTTGCCCCTCCCCCGCTGCCAATTTTATCTAGGAGACACAGAAAGGTTAATTCACTTGTTGAGTGCCTGAGCTGTGATTCAAACCCAGGCAGTATGTGCTCTTAATGCCTAATGCTTTATTGCCTTGGGTACAAGATACTAAAACTGACATATGTTTGCTAAGTACTGGGGGTGGCAGGAAGAAAATGAGCAGGTCATCAATTATAGACTGGATAAAGAGAATGTGGTACAAATACACCATGGAATACTATACAGTCGTAAGAAAGAATGAGATCATGTCCTTTGCAGCAACATGGATGGAGCTGGAGGCTGTTATCCTAAGCAAACTGAAACAGGAAGAGAAAACCAAATGCTGCATGTTCTCACTTATAAGTTGTAGGTAAATATTGAGTACACATAGACACAAAGGGGGAAACAACAGACACTGGGGCCTACTTGAGGGTGGAGGGTAGAAGGAGGGAGAAGATCGAAAAACTACCTATTGGATACTATGCTTGTTACTTGGGTGATGAAATAATCTGTACACAAAACCCCTATGACACATAATTTACTTATATGACAAACCTGTACACATACCCCTTAACCAAAAATAAAAGTTAAAAAAAATAAAAGTTTAAAAAGAATTCAAAAGAATATTTCAGAAATAAAAACACTGGCATCAACTGATTGAAGAGACACAAAATATCATTGGCAAAATCTCTTTGCTTGATACAAAAATTTGTTCTCTCTTTCTTCTAAAGAGCTGGGCATGTGGCCAGAATCCCTGGATCACTGTGTTGAGAAGGGTCGTTCTGTTATCTGGAACACCTCTTATAAACTGTTATCCTAGGGAGAAATAAACTTCTGTTTTATTAAGAAAAAGAAAGAAAGAAGAAAGGAAGAAAGAGAAAGAGAGAAAGGAAGGAAGGAAGGAAGGGAGGGAAGGAGGGAGGGAGGGAAAAGAAAAGAAAAAAAAGAAAAGAAAAGAAAAGAAAGGGGAAAGGAAGGGAAGGAAGAAAGAAAATAGTACCCCCCAAAAAAGAAAAAAAAAGGCAGTTAATTTAATAAAACTTGTTTAAGTCTCAGTACAAAGTATGCAGAAGCATTATCATTGAACTTTTTGTTCTCTATACTGAATTCTTTTCCCATACAGAGTACTTCAAAACTTTCTCATCATGGCTTTCATTTATAGCTGCATTATTCTTCTTCTTGTCAAAGTAAATGACATGTTGGTTCTGTTCTTCATCCATTTACAGACGGTCATTTTTGGGTCTTACCTGATTGCACATGGGTTCTTCAGCGTCTATGCAATGTGTGTTGAAACAATTTTCATCTGCTTCTGTGAGTATTCAGTATGTGTGTTTTCCCCCTTCGGTGGATAACTGAAAGGTGAGATGGTGAAGGCCCATGTCCTTAGCTGTCTTGGGGATCTGCTGTTACCTGGCTGCAACCACAAAACGTGTTTATCTGGAAAGAGATATTGCTTAGTAGATGTTATTTAAACCATAATACCTGAGAAATAAGTCAGATGCAGAAAGACAAATACTTCATGATCTTACTTACATGTGGAATCTAAAAATGTCAAACTCATAGAAACAGAGTAGAGGGGTGATGACCAGAGATTGAGGGGTCAGTAAAATAGAGAGATGTTGGTCAAAGGGTACAAACTTTCAGTTATGCAGGATGAATAAATTATGGCACTCACATGTACAGCATGGTGGCTATAGTTAATAATACTGTATTGTTAACTTGAAATTTGCTAAGCTCGTAAGTATTCTCACCACACACACAGAAAGATAACTATGGGAAGTTATGGACATGTTCATTAGCTTGACTGTGGCAATCATTTTACAATATATGCATATATCAAAACATTACACACCTTAAATATTTACAGTTGTTATTTATTAATTATATCTCAATAAAGTTGGACAAAAAAATTATACCTCAACAAAGCTTAGAGAAAAATACAAAATTTAAAAAGAAATCTTAACAGCTAAGAGAATGGAGTTTGCAAAGCACAGAAGAGTCAACTACTGAAATGAAGCACAGGCTTCATGGCATACTGTTAGCATGAAATTATTTTGTTCATTTCTTGATTTTTTAAGTGAATAATAATGATTGGCTTCTGCCATGCTTTGTTAACAGAACTGAAGACATAACTGGACTCTGGGAACTAGTTATGTGGAATTCTTTGAGGAGAGGATTTATAAATTCTGATAAAGCCAAGATGACAAGGTGGTTTCGAGGACATATAGGGCCAATTCGCACTGTGCATCACAATGACAAATGGATAGGATTCAGAGATGAGTGCCTCTAGGAAATAGTTGGATTAATTTTGATACATAGAGTTAAAATACTTCTTTAGAGCTTTCATCACTGACTTATACATGACGCTCCTATAGTTGCATATGCAACTCCTGTACACAAAATAGGGTTTTCTTTTTTTGGCTAGGCACTGTGGCTCATACCTGTAATCTTAGTGCTTTCAGAGGCCAAGATGGGGAGAACTGCTTGAAGCCCAGCTTGAGACCAGCCTGGGCAACATAGTGAGACCCTATCTCTAGAAAATAAATAAATAAGTAAATAAATTAGCCAGGCACGGTAGCACACACCTGTAGTCCTGGCTACCCAGGAGGCTGAGGTGGGAGGATCACTTGGGCCCAGGAGTTCAAGGCTGCAGTGAGTTATGATAGTGCCACTGTATTCCAGCCTGAGTAACAGAGCAAGATCCTGGCTCTGAGAAAAAAAAAAAAAAGATATTTTTAATATTAGTACCTCACTTGAAAAGTCCTGGAGAACCTAGTACCTAGCAGAAGCTTAATCTGGCCTTCACCTTCCATGCCATTTCTTTGGCAAACCAACAGAAAGTAGAGTCAGTAAGTAAAAAAGCAGAACTTGTTAGCTGCACAACTACACATCCTGAGAGATTATTTCTCTAGCACATTGCCCTTAAGAGAAACAGAGAACATTTACTCTCTGACAGGCCATTACTGAACAATCCACTAGTATAAAATTTACAGTTTGCATTTTAGAATAACCCACAGCACCAACTTACACTGGGATCAAGACAGAAGATAACTATAGGGAGATATATTCAAAGAAAACCTCCTAGAAAAAATTTGGCCTTGTTTTTTGTTTGTTTGTTTCTGAGCCTGTTAAAATCAATTCTCGATAACCGGACAAAGAATTCAGGAGAACTTTATGTACTAGTTAGCTCTTCCTCTGGTTGTAAATGGAAATGAAATGTTTAATGTTTTCCTAGTGCTTCAGTGGTCTAAGGAAAGCCATCTATCTACAAAATATCACATGAACAAACAGTTCAGGTATGGGATGGAAGAAGGAGCACGAATAAGGTCAAACACTAAAACACGGTGGAGGCAGGGCTCTAGAATGCTCAAAGATCTCTCCTCTCATCTCCAACATTAACCATGGGAGCAATACCTGGAAATCACTGTGTGACCTTCCCCATTCTTGTAGCTGAAAATACTTACGAAAATTTGTCTCAGGAAATGTCTAGAACCTACTAGCTTCCAGTCTTTGGAAGTTTTGGCTAATATGTGGATTTTAAGTTTGGCAGTTGATTTTGAATTTTGACAGTAAGAAATGTTTTCCATCATCTTTATTAATTGCCAACTCCTTGAAAGCCAGGTACATCAGCTTGATTCAGTGTATTGCATGTTGACATGAATCATTTCCTTTCAGAGACGCTTGTCTGTGATAACAAAGAACAAGGAAACTTAAATTGTGTTTCTCTTCCTCCCCTAGCTGTTACTATGGGCAACATCACACTTTGTAAAATATTCTTCTTAAATGATGCCCTGAGCCAAATTCTGAATGTGTAGATTTATTTATTTATTTATTTATTTATTTATTTATTTATTTATTCCTATTGTCTTGGCTGCCAGAAAACTGGTGATTTTTACAATGCAAACCATTTGTAAACACTTCATTTTTAGAAACATGGAATCTTTTTATTACAAGGTACTGAGATTCATCATCTCAGAGTGGGAAAAAAATAATAGTTGTAGATGCTTATTAATGTGATCCAGGCCAGACTTCTTACCAGTACCTTAAGAGTAATAACAAGATAGATATGTTATATATAGCAGTAATCTCTCCTTATCCATGGGGGTTACATTCCAAGACCCCTGGACATGCCAGAATTCTCTAATAGTACCAAACCCAATTGCTGTCAATTGGAACATGTTTCCGTTTATGTCTTCCATCCACAAATGTAATGCCTTTTCCATCCTAACTAAGCACTTATCATACACTGTGGCCGTAACTTTTGCAGTTTGAGATACAACAAAACTAGCTTAAAATTCTTTTTTCTTCTTCACAATTTCACGTATAAAAAATGTGTTTTGCCGGGCATGGTGGCTCACGCCTGTAATCCCAACACTTTGGGAGGCCGAGGCCGGCAGATCACTTGAGGTCAGGAGTTCGAGACCAGCCTGACCAACATAGCAAAACCCTGTCTCTACAAATAATACAAAAATTAGCCAGGCATGGTGGCGGGTACCTATAATCCCAGCTACTCTGGAGGCTGAGACAACAGAACTACTTGAACCTGAGAGGCAGAGGCTGCAGTGAGCTGAGATCACGCCACTGCACTCCAGCCTAGGTGACAGAGCGAGACTTTGCCTCAAACAAACAAAAAACCGAAGATTTGTTCTTATGTAGATCTTAGCAACCTCAGTATAAGTTTATTTCTTATTAACTCGAGAACTTTCACCTTTTCACTTAAAGGAAGCATTTTACAGCTTATCCAAATTGCCAGCAACACTAATCTTGCAATTTGGGGCCATTATTAACTAAAATAAGGGTTACCTGAACACAAGCACTGTGATCTTGCAACAGATAACTGAGAAAGCTACTAAGTGACTAAGGGAAGAGCATCCTAGACAGCGAGGTGATGCTGGATAAAGGGAGGATTCCCTGCCAGGGTGGGATAGAGCTTGACGGTTTGAGGTCTCATTATGCTACTCATAATAGTACACAATTTAAAATTAATGAGTTGTTTATTTCTGGAATTTTGCATTTCATATTTCTGGACCTTGGGTAACTAAAACCACAGAAAGTGAAATTGTAGAAAGCAAAACTGTGGGTAAGAGGGGACTATTGTATAGAAATAGGATAAAGGACAAAAAAAAGCAAAATGTTCAGCATCTATCATGTTCCCTCTTTTGCTTTTCATTTTGTATGTGAGGAAGGTCACTGTGAGCGCTAGTAGAAATCTACTAAACCAATGACCCAACCATTCCCAAGACTATAGCTACTATCTGCTGTGATTTGTATATATCTGCGGGAGGCTTAATTTCATGCAAATGTATCCTTGTTTCTCAGCATAATTCTGGTGCTTCCTCCCAACTAGCCAGCAGGTGGGTGGTCAGTGAACATGCCATCAATTTAATATTAGCCTAAGCAAAGCTGAAAGGTAAATTAATGTATTATAAGAGTCAGAATACATTGACATTAGCTTTCAAATACAATCTGAGGAAGACTGCAAGAATTTAGGACAGGGTGCCTTATAGTTAAGTAGAACAAGAGCAAAACTAGGTGTCAAGAAGCTGGGTCCCTATCTCATCCTATTTACCTCAGAGCTTTTGACTTCAGCGAGTTGTTTTATATTCCTGGGCCTCAGGGTGTTCGTCTGTAACATCGGAGTATGGACTACCATTAGAAGTGACTTGAAAGTCTGAAATTCCATTATTATTCTACATTTATCACAGAATTAATATACTTCCTATTCAGCTCCATCCCGGAGGATTTGGCAATTTATATCTTTCTGAAATGAACAGTTATAGAATTTAAAGATGACACTTTTTTGAAGGGACATAGAATATCTTCTTAGCCTTTAAAGTATCAAAATACATCTCTCTGGGAGTGGGAGGGATTTAGGAAGTTTCAGTGTTTCCTGGCAGAGGTTGAGGTTTCTTACCTTGCCCAGAATCAGCAAGTAAACTGCACTAATTTGTCTTATATTTGACTTTCTAACACTGATTTTTCTGATTTTTCCCTGTTCGACCCTCCAATTTATAAAAATGTATATAATTGTTCTGCTGCTTCTGCTTTTGCCTGCTTTGGCTGCTGCATATACAGGTGAAGATCTGGAAAGAAATGATGGATCTACAGAAAAACCCTACTTCGTAACCCCTAACCTGCACGGAATTCTGATCAAGAAGCAACTAGTTCCCCAGAAGCAGAAAGAGTAGAAAAGCTCCAAACAGTGTCACTCACTTTTAAGTAGAAGTTGTGTAAATTAGGTTGATTGTAATTTGGAAATGTTGCTTTTGAGTAATGTGAAATTTCTGTGCTTAATTGTAAGAAGTCAGCACCTGGTACCACCTGAGGTGTCAGGTATTTGATGACGTTAGCTGCTGTCTACTTTATAGACGGTGGTCCCAGCTAAAGATCAAAATGTTAATGTCAAACGTTTTTTAAAATCTGTAGCCGAGAGTGTTTTAATAACTTTTATAACTCAGCGTGCTGTTTCCATTGCAGCACTTTAATAGCCTTTCTTTTTATAAGTGTATATTTGTAAAGGATATTCAGGCAATTTTTGAAAACACTATAAATGTGTAATTAATTAGCCATAAAATATTGATTTATAGTTAACCAGCATATGGTACTAAATTTGTAAATATGGTGCTATGGTTATATTTATACTGTTCAAGCTGGTGGACAACTCTCTAAACTGTGATTAAACTTGTATTAATGGTTCCCTAGGAAGTATATTTCAGTGAGTCATGTCCATAACAAACATAGATGTTAATGTTATATAGGTTCTACGGAGAGCATTACTGGGTAAAAAATACTGTGGAACCTTCAGAGCCCATTCTGTTTTAGTGAAATCATGTTTATATTGAAGTCGAATCTGAGTTCTGGAGTGTCATTTCCAACAACATGAACCTCTGTCCATGGTGAAAATATTCTGAACAAAACTGAAATTGTTACATAACTCATGCCTTTTGTCTTTAACCCAAATGTCTTATTCCCACTATATAGAAAATCAATATGAATTTGTTTCAGAAGAGTGATTATATCTTTTCATGAGTATACCTGTATTTCTAGATTAAAGAGATTGTGTGGCTTTGTTCTACAGAAGGTTTGATTTTGTCTCACCTTTCAGTGAGGAAAGAGAAAAGAAAGACACTTCAGATTTTACCCTAAGGAAATATACTGTTGGCCCTCCATCATCTAATACCTTTATGAGGGGCATACTGTGGGTTAGGAAATCTCTCTCTGCAGGGCTTAGGAGGAAAGTTGTTGCCACCTGCCACCGCTGGCTGCCTGAGGTTTCTGATAGTCATGTGTAAGTTTTGAATGGCAGAACAAAGCATGAATCAGACACACATCTTGCCTAGCCATCCCCTGTGTGCAAATGTGTATGATGTGGTTAACCATGTAAAAATGCACCCCAAAAGGAGCATTGAATCAATTTGTATTTTCTTGGCTTTTACCTTAAACTTGTATATAAGGATTATTTATGTATTGACAGAAAGGAACATGTTGATCTGAATATCACTCATATATCCAAGAAAAGAGTCAGAAATGTATTGTTGTGTTATAGATTGATCTAAATACGTATTAATTATCTTCAAGTGTAGACACCTAGATTTAAACTGACTCTGTGGCAGATTAATTAATAGCAATAAGCCAATGAATAGGGAAGATTTTTAATATATAATGACTACCAGCTTGTTCTTGGCTTACATTCTTGAGATTATTGTATTCAAAAGTGTCAGTTGGCTTCACATTTTGGCAAAGAGCCTTCTGCATTCTTATTCTCCTTGAAGCATAATGCAGATAATGACAACTTATCTTTCCAGATTATTCTTTTATTATTCAACAAGACAAAGGCCACAACAAAGGACTAGTAGAATAGTGACCTCTACCTGAGAATTTGTTATAACTATAGATGTTTGTGCTCTGCCCAAGAGATTCTGATGATATACTGTGATTTGATGTGAGCCATGATGTGAATTATTATAAAGTTCTCTAGTTGATTCTGATACACATAAAAGTTGAAAAATTGGCCATGTGTGGTGTCTCACGCCTGTAATCCCAGCACTTTGGGAGTCCAAGATGGACAGATCACTGGAGCCTAGGAGTTCCAGACCAGTCTAGGCAACATGGTGAAACCCCATCTTTATAAAAAATATAAAAGTTAGCCAAGTGTGGTGGCGCACACCTGTAGTCTCAGCTACTTGGGAGGCTGAAATGTGAGGGTCACTCGAGCCCAAGAGGTCGAGGCTGCAGTGAGCCATGATCACACCACTGCACTCCAGCCTGGGTGACAGAGCAAAACCCTGTTTAAAAAAAAAAAGTTGAAAAAAATCACTTGAATAAAATAAAAATCAACACATAAACTAGTTGCCAATTTATATTATGAGCTAACATCTAGTCAGAAAAATATTCTCCATTTACTACTTATTTGTGTAATTGAAATATGTAGAATAAAAATGAGCATTGTTTTTGAGAAGATATTTAGAAGCCATTTTCTTACAAAGCAATTAAACTAAAAACTGTGAAAAACCAGGGCAATGTTCCTCAAAATTTGCAGTTGAGGTGTTTGAAATCTGAAATTTCACAATTTTTATTTTTCAAGGCTATACTATTTAAATTATTGATGGCAAAACAAAATCAATTTTAAGCAAATATAGTAATTTAGAAAGTAAATTGAAAAAAAGAAGGTGAAAGTTATTTTCTCAATCATGCAACTGAGAGACACGCAATATTGGCAGAATCTGACCTGTTACACAGAATGAAATAATATCTTGCTGACATAATCACAAGGGCTTATTGTTTTCACATAACTATGTTTACAATAATGTTGATGCCAAACTATGCTGTTTAAAAAACAACAACAAAAAAACAACAACAAAAAAAGGATTTTGAACTGCTGTAAAGCGAGTATACAGCAGATGGCGGTGTTACTTCTCTTACAGTTCTGCTTTGATATTTACTCTGTACCATTCTTCCTCCTAGTGGAAGATTTAGAAAGAAATGATGGTTCTACTGCAAGACCTTATTACGTGAGTCAACCTTTGCTGAAGATTTTCCAGGAGGAAAATCCACAAACTAGGAAGCAGTAGAAGAGCAAACTGGTCGTCCTACAGCTGTGTGTTACCTTTTCTCCATCTGCTGTGTCTGTGCAACATTTGTTTCATAAGTGCTTTGTGTTTAGCAACACTGTATTCACGACCTTGTTGGCTTGCATTTGCATGTTTTATACCAAAGCTTATACTGTACTATGTGAAGCCATCAGAAGTCGCAAGGGAATTGTTAATAACATAAAACATTTTTATACTAAGATCATTTGTTTTGTAATTCGTTTTTAAAGAGTGGCTTGGATGTTTTGAAAATACTACTGAATATGTTAATATTCTTTTAAATCTTAGATTGAAAAATGATACATTACTTAAATTGATAGCTCCTAATATATTTTTAAAATTACAACTAAAAGACTTCTTCTGCAGGGAAAATTGGTCAGCAAAGTGAAATTAAAAATTTTAAAGTTTTTCCCACTCTCGTTGGACAGTAAATCAGTGAAAGGACTGCCCCAGTTCAGAGTTTGCTCTCTTTAAGTATAGAATGTTTCCTCTTAAACAAATTGCCAATCATCCAGCCTTTACTACTTCGCCCTCTGACAAAGTGCCTTACTGGCTATTTAATATTACCCAGCTTTTATGGGCAAGTTTACAAACATTGTTTTTTAAAAAATTAAAACCTGCAATGTTTCGTGATTAAAACAAGTCTTATTGCATTTGTTTCACTCTTAGCTCACTGATTGGAAAACATTTGTCATTTTGCTCTGTTTGATATCCTCACTGTTATGGAATACATTGTGCAGCTAAACAATTTCCCTTGCGCCTAGTGGACATTCATGAATGTGTACTACACGCAAGAAGAAACAAACCCCGAAAGAACACTTGTTGGATTTCTTTGTTTTTTTTTTTTACTAAAAGAGAAGTTTTAAAATGAAATGTTTTCTATAGTAGATCTTTGAAAATACAATAGGTATAATACTGCATTTCTCAGTGTTTTACAAAGATCAGAAAGAGAAACTTCTAGGAATTGCAAAGGGAAACTTTACTCCTCGAAAGGGTGCTCACAGATGTCATGTACTGAATAGCTCCCTTTTAAATGATCATTTATTTTCATCAAAGCCTGTTCTATATATGCCACTTCATTTTCTAACTTTTGGTATGAAAAAATCAGTTTACTTACAATATGTTAATTGTATTGTACTACTATAAACAGGAACATAATTTCCAATTCAGTTTTAAATAATTTTACCAGTACTACTAACTTTTAAGGAAATTAATTCAGTTGGTTACTCAGTGTTTGTTACAGAAAGAGTCCAGAAAAGTATTCACCCTAAGAGAATGTCAATCATATAATGATAATTTGTGAAAGCTTTGAGAATCAATCATCAGTAAGTTACTATCAGTTTATAAAATATTATCACATTTGTTTAAATGTGACTTTAGATACTTTTATGCCAAAAATAAACTCACATGAGCACATGACAGTCTGAGCTCTATAATCAGTGTGCTTCTGCTGTGCAGAAATGTTAGAAACGTATTGTCTAAATATCTTTGATAATTAAAATGTTGAATATTTAATGAAATTTGTTGTTACTTGTTTTAAATCTTTTTTCTTTTAATAAAGATTTAAATAAGAAATAACTGCCTGTCTTTTGGTTTCTTTAATCTAGAAAAAGAAAAGCTTTTGTTTTCAAAACCCACTATACTATGACAGTATCTTCTCTATACCAAATATCTAGGTGGGTTTTTTATTTTAATCTAGATTTATATTTTTAAAATTTTCCACTTTTCTCCAGCTGTGCATTGACAAATCAAATAAGTGAAACCGATAATTTATACAAAGGAAATAAGTCAAAGCTAAATGGATGAGATACTTTAAAAAAAAATCAAACGGCCTAAATTAGTTTTTCTTTGTTTTTATTTGCCAAAGGTTTGCTCAGTCCTTCATTTCATTTTGTCAAAATTTATAGGAGGAAAACATTATTTTCAAGGCGGATATAAATTTAGAGGCCCTAAAGAATATGAACACCAATTAACTAACAGTTTCCTAAAGCAAGATTAAACATACCTATCACTGATTTATCTTAAGCTAAATTTTAAAACAAATATATTGATGTCTTGTCTTAGGTTGAATTATATATTAAATCTTCAAAATTAATTATTCTTTAAAATTTAATGGGTTTATTTTCTTTCTTTCTTTCTTTTTCTTTTTTGAGATAGAGTCTTGCTCTGTCTCCCAGACTGGATTGCAGTGGCACCATCTCCTCTCACTGCAACCTCCGCCTCCCGGGTTCAAGCAGTTCTCCTGCCTCAGCCTCTCATGTATCTGGGACTACAGGCACCCGCCACCATGCTGAGCTAATTTTTGTATTTAGTAGAGATGAGGTTTTACCATATTAGCAAGGCTGGTCTTGAACTCCTGACCTCAGGTGATCCGCCCGACTTGGCCTCCCAAAGTGCTGGGATTACAGGCGTGAGCCACTGCGCCCAGCCCTAGAATTTAATGGGTTTCTTTCAATGAAAACATTAAACAATGATCTTGCAGTTTTCAGTGTTCTTTTAAAATAACACAATAAGATAATAAAATAATAAGACATGGTATTAATATGGCTAATGATTCTTTTTTATTTGAAATAAAATATAATGTAGTTTCCACAAGAAAGTCAAATTCTGCTTTACGTCTTAATAACTCCTACTTTTCAATGGTGAAGCACTTAGTTGGTAAATAAATGATATACAATTGTGCAATGATTAATCTGGTTTTTCTGTGTCCCTAAAGAGCTTAAAAAGAGTTAGTGTGTCTGTATAGTAAAATCACACTATGAAAGGTTCTATGGGATTGTCAGGGACAATGTAGTTCTTATTTAAACTGCTATTGGAAAACAGGCTCTGTGTAACAATTTCTCACTTTTCTTTTAGTATACAGCTGACTAGCACTCATTCCAATGTATGTTCTTTCACTTTTACAAGTGGTGCCTCAGGAAATTGTTCTTAAACTATAACCAGGCATAGTAATTATCTCCCATATTATCTGGTTCTGGATTGGGGAACATGCTTTATAAATCAGTTTTTGTTGGCAAAAGATATGGGGACAAATTTGAACTAAAATCATTATTGCAGACCATAGTGTATGAAATGACATCTTAACGTTTTTTCCAGTTTCTTGCAAATGTTAACCTTAGATGTGTGTAAATGATTGTTTTATAATAAAATATAGATATATGATTATAAGAATACAATTCAACAAATCATTAATGAAAAAATCAATATAGCAGATCCACATTCCATTGGTATTAACAACTTTGTGTCTTATAATCTAATTCTCATTATCTAGGTCTAATAAATAAAGTAAGTAAAAAAACAAATATATATATATATATATAGAGAGAGAGAGAGCGTGCAGATAAAACATTACTTCTTCGAAGTTACTTCCCATATTAGGGCTAAAATGGGCATTAAAGACATTTCTCTCAGGACCTAGCTGAGTTACTTCCGGTTATTAGTGAATCAATCATCATCAAGAAAACAAAGACAACCCCCATTAAAACAAATGTGAGGCCGGGCACGGTGGCTCACGCCTGTAATTCCAACACTTTGGGAGACCGAGGTGGGCAGATCATGAGGTCAGGAGATCGAGACCATCCTGGCTAACATGGTGAAACCCCGTCTCTACTAAAAATACAAAAAATTAGCCAGGCGTGTTGGCACGAGCCTGTAGTCCCAACTTCTTGGGAGGCTGAAGCAGGAGAATTGCTTGAACCCGGGAGGTGGAGGTTGCAGTAAGCTGAGATCGTGCCACTACACTCCAGCCTGGGTGACAGAGCGAGACTCTGTCAAAAAAAAAAAGTGCATTCATTCATGGACATAGAGTATCATTTATTCAAGGCTTAGACAACAGAATGATGTTACCATCATGGACCCTATTAAATGTATCAGGTCAAACTTAACTGTCCTTTCCCCCATTTACAACTTCACAATTGCTTGGAATGAAAGGCAGCCAAAATGTGTAGAATCTGGCGACATCTTTTGTCATGGTTTCTGCACTGGGGGAATGGGGGCTGTTATGTGACAAATTTAAAAGCAAGCAATTCAATTTTACTATTTGAAGTCACTAGCTTTATTTTCTTTAAATTTAACTCCTTGGCTTTTTTTTTTCTTTTGTATTTACTGTATGAATCACAATAATTTAAGCAAGTGGGGAAATTGTCAATGCAAGTAAAACACCCTTCTACCACTGGCACAAAAACATGATACTTCTTCATCTTCTGTCCCTTTGCAATTAAAGAGCACAGTATGTTAACAAGGGTGGGAAAAGTTTATCAAAAGAGAAAGATGTTTTCATTGTACTTACAAATTAACGTGGAGCCTGAACTTGATCCATTGTTAGAATAACCTTGGAATCTCCACATTCTTCCAGGCAGATGAATGTGCACTGCTGCATGTGTGTCTGCACAGAAAGGAGAAAATGAAGGTAGGATGTTGTGAAAAGCATTGGTATCCAAGGAGAGACTGGAGAACCTAAAACACAAAAATCTCTAGTGGGATCCAAGAGGGCAATGTTACGGGAAGTGGGGTGCCTTCTGAACGCAATTCATAAATCTATTGAAAAAGAAACTCAATAGCAAATCATAAGCTAATAATTAAGCAAATAAAATTATTTTTCTATCCTCTGATAAACAGCGTTGAAGCCAACTGTGTTACAATGAAACTAATCACATGCTTATTTGCATTTAGCCTAAACAAGCAAAAAAAGAATGATGTCCCAATATGATTTATGACTAAGGTATTCAAAAACATCTGCCTCTTTTTCACAGTGCTTTTACATGTTAGCCAAAGCTTTGCTGTCATGATGAGCTTGTGTTTTTCTCTTTCCTCTCAACATCAAGATGGATTCTTTTTCAGATCTTCCCTGTCATTTCCTTTCCTCCAACTCAATCTCTTTTCTCATTTTCCCTGGCTTACAAAAGTCTGAATTTCTAATAAGGTATTTGGGAGGAAATGGAGGTGGAAGAGGAAAAAAATTATGAAAATGAAGACTTGAACCAGCAGGTGGTTTGTGCTATGGACTGGCAGATCAATAGTATGAGTTCTGAACCATGCTAGGGCATAAGGAAAGGCAAATGACAGAGCCCTGTGATATAGCATGGAGGCAGTTAATGCAGGCTTGAGAAACAGGCCAAGGGGAGCTTTCCAACGTCACCCTGTTACTCTGCGACCACAGGCAAGGTGTTAAACTGCTCAAAGGCTTCCTCAACTGACAACTGAAGCAAGCCCCCTCCTCACAGTGCTGCTGAAAAGATAACATGAGAGTGAGCATCATATCCATTATTGAGGACTGGTACCTAGAGTTGGGCAATGCCTGTTAGTCATTAACAGTGATATTCTCTTGACTGAAGACTTTCAGCACCTGGACTTTACCACTCCCTTCCTACCCCAGTGGACAGTTTATTTGGGCCTCTCTGAGAAGCTAGTGAAGGGCATCACAGTACTGGAAGACTCTTCCCACTACCATCCCTGCACCCAGGCCAGAGTAAATGAGAAGATATAGGTGACTTTCCCTCCTTCTCTGGAGCTTCAGTCCAAATCCCATATGAGACTTTTTTAACATAGCTTGAATTCTTGGGTCACTAATGACAGACTCTTTCGGAGTACCCAAGGGGAACTTCACTGAGATTTCAGGTCTCCTGTCTCATGCTTCCTCACCATTACCTTTCTCTTAAATCCTGATATTAAGCCAGGTTTGTGAAGTTGGCAAATTGAATGGCGTTTCTAGAGTCCCTTAATCTTTACTTATTCTCTAAATAATTCTGGAAACTGAATAACAGTTAAATTTAATGTTTCATAACTGGATGATCATAGGCTTCAAAATTAAGGCCATAGATCTTCATTTGATTAATCTGATAGAGGTTTTTCTCTGCAGCCCCTGTTCCATGAGTTTGTGTAGGTCAGTGGAAAGACTTTTTTCATTCTGCTTCTCTACATTGGGTTGTAGACAGGAAACCCCTGAAAACTGCAGGCTTCAAATCTGTCTAGAGGACTATTTCCAGCCTTATAGGTGAGGCTCCTGTTTTTCTGAGACAGAACAAGATGGCTTACCAGTCTTAAATAAAATCGGCAAAGAAAAAACCATGTTTAAAAGCAATATTCCTTTTCTTTTAGTGAGTCCTAAATTAGCTTTTGGTGACCGCAATAGAGAGAAAAAAGAAGTGGCTAGAAGTCATTTTATATCATGTTATTTAAACAACTATAGATAGGCAAATCATTTTGCCATCTATAACATGTAACTTGAACTATCACTGTGATTTAGGGAGGTGAGGTCAAGAGAAATCAAATTTAAATTTTTTATTTTAATCAAATCAAATCAAATCAAAAGAGCAAAGTAGAGATTTTTGGAACTATACAACTATGTTTTTTAATATAGTTTCTTGGAGCATCAGGATATATTTAGAATGCTAATTTTAGCACTTTAAGTGATAGAGAGAAGTAGAGAATATCTAAACAACAAATATATTTCCCAGTTCATATAAAAAAGTAAATGTTAAGTTAATGGAGCAAAAAATTTCCGATATGAAACATGCCAAATCTTAACAAAAAATGTTTCTGTGTTTTCCTAATTAATACTTTAAAATTAAATTATTTCATAAATTGTTAAATTTACCCTTTTTATAAAATTGTTTAATTTTTCCTGCTATTAGAAACTTTAAAAAATAATTTTGGTTTGCTGCTCATACAATTTTTTGTTCTGCGTTGTTGTTTTTTCATATGTTAGTCTTGGGCATATAAATTGCTCTTGAACTGGTTTTATCAAGTGTGAGCCATTATGAAATAGTCACTCTCCAAGAGTCCTTAATGGAACTTAAAAGCACACGTAGGCAGGACCCTTGATGTGCCTTGATTGCCTTAGAGGACTATGCCTGCAGCATGTGCCTGTACATGTGCAAGACATGCAAGTATATGTGTTAGGAGGGTAATTTGATGTGTGTGAGCAGCATACAGCAGAGTACATGAGTAACTCTCGTCTATTGCTGCTATCAAGAAATACAAAAAACAATCTCTTTCCGTCTCTTAATATGAAGCTTAGGCAGATACAGATACCAAAATTATCTTAATATTGAGAACAGAAATAGGAGCTGATCTAGAATGTTTTCTATTATGCTTTCTTATATATCCCTAAACCACTGAGCCACGCATTAGGTTTATAATACAGTGTTTTGGGAGGAAAGAACTCTAATAATGCAATCTTCAAAGGGAAGATTCACAACTATGGCAGGGCAAGCTATCTGGCTGTCACTTGTTCCCCAGCCAGCTTTTAGCTGGATTCACATTAAAGAGTGTCATGTGTATTTCTTTCAAGCTCCAGGGAATTGAAATTCCTGCCAGTACCACCCAGTTGGCCCCCAAAGAAGCAGCTGCTTGATGCTTGATTCAGACTATACTTAATATCCATGCAGCACAGCTCCATGAACTTTTCTCACCCGGAATTGATCACTTGATTATCAGTCACCTCTGAAGTGTCCCAGACAGCAAAGACCGCAGAATATTGACAATAGTGCTCACAGGAACCAGATACAAATGCATGCTAACAGATGCCACCACCAGATCTTCCCTCAGATTTGAGGGAAAAAAAAATCCAACTCGATCGTTATTAAAATCCTTCTGAATGGAAGGCAGTGTGGAAGATTTAAAAGTATATTGTCACTGTCCATTGCTTTCTCTTCAGAGCAGTCATTACAACTGCTGTTATTTACAGCTTCCGCCAGACTATAAGTCCCATGAAGGCACAGACTGTATCTGCCTTGCTCTCTATCATACAACAGGTGCTTATTAAATGCTCCTTTAATAAGTAAATGAGGTGAGAGAATACTTCATGGGGAATATAGGATTTGAGTTGTCTTCAGAAGAATATTGAAAGTAGGTATAGGGAATTGAAGAAAGAAAGGTATTAAAGGCATCAGGAAGAAAATGAGACTTCCAAAATGATGGAGGGAGAGAGAAAGGGAGGGAAAGAGGGAGAGAGAGAGGGGAGAGAGAGATGAGTCTCATGTTTTGACCCTTGAGTTTGTGCACCACTGGGATGGGCACAGCATGCAATTGTTGATGAGTAACCGAAGCTGGGGAGATAGATTAGGTCTCAAAGTATAGAATAACAAGTGTTTGAAGCAGGAGGACAATGGGAGCCCCAGGAATGAATACCATACTAGAGAGAGGTTGTGAGCCAAGAGGCATGAGGGCTGGGAAGCTTCTTGGTGTGGAGTACACAATGACTGAGAAATAAGACTCAGAGGTGGGAATAGAAAAAAAGCAGTAACCCATAAGGTAGAATAAAGATATCCTCATCCATTCACCTAAGGATAAGGACTGTTTCCTTTTCTCCCTCTTATACCACCAAATAGCAAGACCCCTTCCTGTTGGCCACCAGGTGAAGTCTTTCCTTGAGGAAGGGCGCATGGGCATGTTGTATAATCTATACACTTTCTACCTACTCTCGGGAAAGTTACTTCACCTTTCAGAGACTCAGATTTCTCATCTATAAAACTGGGACAACATCTGCCTCTGGGAATTTGGGTAATGTGAAAATTTAATGTGGTAAGACATCTAAAGTACCAAAAACACAGTACCTGACACATTGCAGAGGAGAGACAGATAGATATGGAAAGAAGTAGAGAGATACAAATTATATAGATAGAGATATGTAGTTTTCTTTCTCCCACTTAGCCTCTTAGCCTTAGACTCTAAAGACTTATGTTTGAGGCCTTGCTCTTCCACTAAGCAAATGATCACGGGTCTCTGTTTCCTCAAGAGCAAAACATGAGAGAATGAACCCGGCAATCTCTCAACTACCTTCAAGTTGTAAGATTCCCTAATTCTCAGATTATAAAGAGGAATGTTTGGGAATCACATATTTAGGCTTTCTAACAATGTAATTTCTCAGGAGAAATTTCTTAGGAGAGGCAGATAAACTAATCTTTATCTAACTTCATCAACAAGCATTAAGGATGCCATGTCAACACTTCCTGATCCTAGTGGCTAAGGATCTTCCTTCTTACACAGGCAATGAATGTGTCCAAGATCCTTATTTCTTAAGAGAGTAACTCATGAGTAAATGGGAAGCTTAAGTTCATGAGAGAAACTTCCTGTTTTCCTTTGAGACACTGGAAAATTAAGCACATCAGCCTCAAACAGAGACATTAGAGTGAATAATGAAAGCACAGGTGGTGGCTATAAATGCTGGAAAGGGAGGCTATCAAATGCAGGGAATTACAGTGAAAGCACATTTCTAGATAAATCCTCACAGTGTTTGTCTAATAAGTGTGTTATCCCCAGAGCCATAAGCCTTCAGAACATAACAATTATGTTGCAGACAAGGCTCATGGCTCCTCTGGTCCAGGACCCTGCCTCAAGCAGGAGCCCAGGAGACTGCAGTGGACACCCTCAGTGGCCCCCTCACTATCTCCCTAACCAGATGGCAGGGACCTCCAGGATGCCAGCCTTATTATTTGGGTCCTGCCACTGCCCTCATCATGGGGTCTTACACAGAGGTGGCCCTTAGTAAATATAGGCTAAATGAATAAAAAAGTAGGAGGTATGCCCCAAAAGTTGGAGTTACCCTCAATAATGGCTAATAGTTTCATGCTGTGTGAAGCTGTCTAAACTTTTTGTTTCATATTTTCAGCCTATATGAATTTGAATGATTAGTGAAGGAGTGCTTCTGTTCAATTGTTCTAAACAGTTCTTCCTGCTTTGAAACAACCCCTTAAGCAGCCCTTGGTCTGATGGGAGAGGGGTCAGATGTATAAATATAAAATTTAAAGCAGAATGTGAATCATCAGAAAGTCACCAAAGCACCATGAGTATTTAAAGGAAAGGATGAATTTCAGGGAAATAGACATGGTTTGTGGACTAAGTGGTATTTGTGTCAGGTCTTCAGGAGTTATAAAATTTTGAGTAACACAAATAAAAGGGGGAAGATGGCACTTCAAGCAAAGAATTGAGCCCAACAAGGCATGAAGGCAGAAAGCGAAAAATACATCCTCAAAGTAGCTAGTTAGATAAATGTAGGCTAGGGATTCTGGAAGTTAAGGCAAAACACAGGTTGGAGTTATATTGTGAAGAGATTTTATTTACTACTGAATTATGCAAGCCATATTTTAGCAGGAAAGAACAGAAGCATAGTTTAGAATACAAACCCGAAAATTAGATTAAAACGGAAACCTTCTGGATTCTGGGGCTCTCATTAGAAGTCTATGTGCCTTGCTCTTCAACGTGTGATAGGGGACCAGCAGTTTTACATTATCTGGGAGCATATTAGAAATGTGGAACCTCTGGCTGTCCCAGACCTACAGAATCAGAATCTACATTTGAATAGGATCCACAGGTGATTCTGCTGCACATTAAGATGTAAGAAGCAAGGTCAAAGGAGAACTGGGAAGAGCCTGAACCTAAGTGGCTGCTCAAAGATGGCAGAGAGGAGACAGGAGAGAAATGTGGAAAGGCAATGTGCTGGGATCATCTAAGGCAGCTGACACTTTAAGCTAGGGACAAAAAGTACAGTGGGGTTATTCTTGGGAATCTCAGGAGGGAAACAGGTTGGGCTCATGGGATGATAGAAAGGTGATAATTTGACTTCACATAGAGAGATGAAGGAGCCTGCAGGGAGTATCCAGATATAGATGTCCAAAAGGCAGCTGGAAAAGCATATTAGCTCATAAATAAAGTCCTCTTGCACTGTATCTCTGCAACAGACATTCAGATGAAAAATGTAATAAATCACCTAGCTGGGCATGGTGGCTCATGCCTGTAATCCCAGCATTTTGGAAGGTCAAGGCAGGCAGATCACCTGAGGTCAGGAGTTCAAGGCCAGCCTGGCCAACATGGCAAAACCCCCGTCTCTACTAAAAATACAAAAATTAGCCTGGTGTGATGGTGCACATCTGTAATCCCAGCTACTCAGGAGGCTAAATCAGGAGAATCACTTGAGCCCAGGAGGCAGAGGCTGCAGTGAGCCGAGATCACACCACTGCACTCCAGCCTGGGCAACACAGCGAGACTCTGTCTCAAAAACAAACAAACAAACAAAAAAAGCATAGCGCCTGGACACAATGTATGAAAAAAGTAAAAAATAAAAAAAATTACTTAAAATGTTATAAAAGAACAACAAAATATCACAACTAAAAGGAAGCATAGATGTCATCCAGTCCGATCCCTTTCTGTGATGGGAGGAATCAAGGGTCCAGGAAGGGGCACTGATTTTGACAGGTGCCTCAGTAGAGAAATAACAACATTAAGTCACCTGACTGCAAACTCAGGGTTTATTGCACTTCACTGTTATTCTGATAAAATAGGCCTTGGGAATTAGGAATACTGGAATTGGGTTCAAGGAGATATGGCTAGAAATCCAGAAAGAATCAATGGTAGTCTTAGCAAATGGCTCTGTAGGAAAACTTGAGGAATTTTATAACAAGCCTCTGCATGGTTTACAGACCTTTGTCAGGTTTCAGGGCTATTTCAGAATATACTTGGTATCGGCATACCAAAACCAACTCTAATGTGAAATGCTTATTATATGACAACTATATTAATTAACATTTACATACCACTTAGTATCTGCCACTCACTGTTCCAGATGTCTTAACTGTATTTAATCACTTAAAACAACTATATGAAATAGGTAGTGATATTCTCCATTTTATAGATGGAGAAATTAAGGCACAAATAAATAACCAAATGTCACAGGGCTCATCAGTGGTGGAGATAGGATTCAAATATGTAACATTTTTTTTTCTTCTTAGAAGACTGGCTATACATATTTTTTCTCCTTTTCATGTAAAACTATAAAAGTTTCTGCAAGAATCAATTCTAACTGTGCACAGACTGTTGAGCTAACAGACATGCTTGGCTTTGGGCAGTTTATGGTTATGCTTTGGTCTATATCCTCTTTGGCTAATCCTTGTGCAATTTTGATCTAACACTGGCTTCTGGCCAATGATGGCAATCCACTTTCATATCCTTTTTAATATTCTTTAGTCCCATTATCTTTAGGTCATTTCTAATGACCATCTTCTTAGTAAACTTTGCCTCTAACATGTTTTAGTAACAGGAGACAGGAAAAGACACACAGCTTCTGCTGTTTTGAAGAATAAAGACCTCTTAACTGTGTTTTCCCTTTTTTGGCTTTGGAGCTGAGATTTCTGTTCAGTGGGGTTTAGTTTCCTTAGACCAGGATCAAGGACACTGGCTGCGGTTGGCTCCCTCCCTCCATCCTGAGGAAGAGCTTCCAGCATGCCACCTGTGCCTCCTTTGTAGCATTGCATGGTAAAACGTGCTCCAACCGTGTTTCCCTTGGAAGGCGCTGGCACTGCTCCTCTGAAATAAATCCTCTCAGCTGGAGAGAGTGGGGGCTGCGGGTGGGGTGTAGAGGCAAGGCCATATTATGGGGACCTTCATTAATGGCATTGTGGGTTGCCTTGATTTTCCACACGTCTGACCAAGTCAATTTCCTGTCTTGGATCCCTTTCCTTCTTGTCAAATTCCAGGTTTTTTGCTCTTCATTCTTGGCCTGGCTGTGTGGGTGATCGATTTTAATTTTTCTGCTTAAAATGTACCAAGTGTTTGCCTTTTGGAAAGGAGTCCAGAGGAGTGTCAGGGGAAGGGCTCAAAGTTTAATGTTTTCCAAATGATAAAACCAAAATTCTCTTCTCTTCCTCTCCTCTCTCTCATATCTTTTCATTTCTTCTAAATTTTTGAAAATTTTATATTTTAGGTTGACATACAATAAAATCAACCTTTTAAGTGTATATTCTATGAATTTTAACAAACAGAGTCATGTAACTATCACCATAATCTTTTCTTTTTTTAAACTCAAACTCTTTGAACAAAATATTAAGTAAATATGCTAATATCTTACATTACATAGAATTACTGTTAGCACAAGATGTGGTTATTATCTTCCCCAAAGAGGATTATTTTATTTATGAAGACATTTTTAAACATTGTAACATTTTGTTTATCTCTAAGAAAAAGTTCCAGCTCCAGAATATACAGATGTATGTAGACAAGATCAACATTTTCATGGTTTAATAAAATTAATTCCACTACACGTATCTTTAAATTTCTTTTTCTCCTTTGGTCTGGCATGAATGATGTTTTCATGGTTTGTTTTGAAGAATCTTGATTTTATTACTTTGAGCAGTTATTTATTTAGGACAAGATAAATGATATCTGGTTGAGAAATGGTATTTACATCTCATAATATAGAAAACAATCTTGTGAAAACAAAATAAGCAGTGGGACACAAATGTCAAGCTTGACTATCACTTCAAATCAATTTCCAAATTTGGGAGGAGTAATCAACGTATGAACATGTAGCCAAGTGGAATGATCTATCTGTTGCTTTTTATTCAAAAAGAAAAATATAGGGCAAAAATTTTGATTATTAAAGAATACTCTGCATGATTCTGAATGGCAATAAAAAGCCCCAAAAAAGTCTATTTAAATAATCTTGACTTTTAGGTTATAAAGAAAAAAGTTTTTTTCAGATTTATTTGTTAAAGAGTCCGTCTACACTCTATCGTTTCCTTGGCCTCTCATTCGTTAAGACCCAGCTAAAAGGAATCCTACCCTAAAAAGATTTGCTTTTTCCCCAGGGCAGAGTTAGCCATTATCTCATCTGTGTTCAGCTCAAATATTTCCTGGAGCATTGAACATTTTGTGTTACAATAATATATTTATAAGTCTGTCTTTCTCCTTTGGCTGTGAGCAACTGGAGGCAGGGGCAATATCATATTTATCCTTATTTTGACGAGGCCTTTGCAAAGAATCCAATTGTTAATGACTAAAAAATGAATGAGTGAATAGCATTGAACAGTTGATTAAATGGCCAATATTCATTCAGTATTAGTGTTAGGCGATATTCAGTATTAGTGTTAGAATTAACAAAGCTGTCCTGGTCTTTGCCCTCATAGAGATTACAGTATGATGAGGGAGAACACAATGATAGATATCAATCTTAGAAAGGATGTCTTTTTCCTGATTGATAGACTACATTTTAAATCAAGTCAGTTAGTATGTTTTATATTATTGTTTTTATGACATCACTAACATTTGATATTACTGTGATGAGATTTTAGTTTCAGCAAAGGGCTATTAGATATTTTCTAATTTCAATCTACTTAGAAAACATTTAACTGTTTTTATTTCATGACTTTTTTTGTTTCATTTGCTAATAGATGATGCTGAAAATCATCTTTAGACACCCTATCCATAAATTAAATTGTACATATCAGCTGCATGTGCTATGTGTGCTAAAATCAATAGAATGGGCTGCTAGTTCCTTTCTCTTCACTTAAAGGCTTGAATTATATTTATCATGATATTTTTATAAATTAATAGTTTGTTTGGCTGGTCTAGTAACCTGCATCCAAATTTTGATGGCAAACTTTCCCTTTAGAAAATGACTTGATTAAATACAAGAAAACAAGGGGAAAGTAAGGATCATAATTTTCTGTTTACTCACTGTTATCTTATTTTCCTTTATCCCAAGAAAGAAGCAGCCTGCTTATGTTTTGATAATGCTGTTTGTCTGTCAGATGGTGCAGGCAGAAGCCAGCTGTTTCCTATAAAGATATCTTGGGAAATAGCAATATGACTGTCTATAACGGCAAATGCTATCTGATACCATCTCTAGGGGGTAGTTCTTGTTGAAATTTTGTGGGAGGGTTTTCTAAACAGCAGGCCAAGATGTCAAGAATGGTTACTTGGTTACTGCTGATGCATGCCAAAGTCAATACAAAATATGTAAAGAGGAAAATAAAATCCTATTTGAGAGAAGAAGGAAAGGTTCAGAAGACAGTTCAGAACAGGCAGTGTCCATAGAGGGTGTTAAGATGGAATTGATTTTAAAAAGTCTGATAGTGGGGCTGAAAGCTCAAAGCTGTGAACACAGTCATTGGTGCCCAGATCTTTTCATAGATGTTTTCATGATGGAAGTTCTCAGGATCTGAATGTGATGATGGAGGGAAAGGAAAACAAAGCTCAGAAGACCTCACATGTTCGGAGCTTTATCATTTCAATGTAGGTTAATTTTCCGATGGAGAACATTAAGGAATTCTCCTCACAGTCACCAAAGAGGAATAGTGCCTCTACCTAGGGAGCACTGGGCCCAGGAATGGGCTCCATAAGGACAAAAGAAAACGTATGGAGGACAGGCAGTTCCAAGGGAGGGAGCCCAAGAGAGAGAATTGTGAAGCTGTGGCCCATGAGAAAAGAGCCTGGAGAAAAGTAGTTCAGGAGAAACAGGACAATCTTTGCTCAAAAGTTCCCAGAGCTGTTGTAGAAAGTCTTGACCTGTAAGTTCCTGAAGGCTGGACTAGACTCTATAGAAAGAATTTACAAGGTGTATATTTCATCTGAACATAAGTAAAATTTGTTTGTTGGATGAGCAACACGTATGGGTATAAATACAAACTAAAGTTGACATTTGACTCCCACTCTGTCTTTAAATCTTCTCATTGAGTGTGGTCTTTCCCTGCCCTGGATAAAAAGCCCTTTAGGTAAATGAAAGTTTTACAGCCACTTAACATGAAAAAAAAAAAAAGCAAAACAAAACAAAGCAAAAACAAAACAACAACAACAACAACAAAACAGTAATTTAAAATGAAAGGGATGTTATGGGAGTATAAGATTTCTCTATTTCTTTGCCTCATGCTTTTTCTCCTCCCATAGCTGGCTCACCATGATTTCTGACCCTTCCATGTAGAAGGAAGGGAAGGAAGGGAAGGAAGGACAGATGAAGGGGCATGAAAGCCACTGTGACTGTGCTGCTACAATGGCTCACCTTCCCTGGGGCTGGCAGGTGTTTAAGCTGACTCTTTTTTGTGCTCCTCAGGGATCTTTCTTATTCCTGGTTATCTCCTGTCTGTAGTTTCCTTGACCTGGGTGAATGCAGTCTAGTCCAACTGTTTCTCCTTTCCCCTCTGTCCCTAGGAATCTTCCTTCAGCTTCTTTTCTGCTGGGGCTTTAGTATCCTTCAGGTGACCCCACTGAACAAGATCTAAGAAAACTCCCATGCTGTCTTGTTTTCACACACTGACAATCTGTAAGTGCAGGCCCTTACTATCACAACAGCATTTCTTCTCCACTCCACTGGTAAAGTAACTGGCCAAGTCTTTCTCTCCTCATCCTCCCTTGCTCCACTATGCCTGCCAACCAGAAGTAGCAAGACTCAAATTCTCCAAATGAACGCACCAGAGCCTCTTTCCCTTGAATTGAGATGATGAGAAGGAAAGGGACCCCCCCAATACTTTCCTCACAAGACCCTTTCCAATAGCCAACAACTTGAACCTTCTATACCCTGTATGCTGCGGACAAGTCTTGTAATAATTTCTCAGCCAAGATGGTCTGTCATTTTGGAATGTGGCATCTGTTGTCAACAGAAACCAAAATAGGAAGAGTTCCATGTTAACACCCTATAACCCAATGCAGGACTTTTTCTGATAAATAGCATACTGTCTATCATGCTGAGTTGGGAGCTGGACTCATTTGGTAGTTTTCAAACTTTACTGGGGCCAAGTTTTGCAATTTTATGGCAGTGCTTTGGGGACTTTAGGTGGGAATAAGAAGGAAGCCTCAAGTGGTGCTCTGGTTCAGCCACCTTCATGTCAACCGAAGTTGCTCAGCTTTTGATTTTTGTATGTTGAGTTTTAACATTAAGATTTCACTAGGAGAATGTTATGCTGGCAAAAAGAGGCTGCTTACTGGGCAGACTCATCTTAACTATGGATTAATTCACTCATCTGTCTATTCTGAGCAAGATACCAGTCTAGGCAGTTTCACTCTGATCCTGGGAATTCAGAACTGCTACTGCAGTTAATCAGCAGGGCTTCCAATTATAAGTTAAAACAGCTCTGCATAGGTCAGCCACTTTTTCACTGGGCAAGCTTAAAGGAGTCACTGAAACTTTCTATGCTTCAGTTTTCTCATCTGTTAAATAGTTGTCTGGTAGTATTGTTTTGAATTGTGTGTGCCAAGTGCCCTGCATGGTATTTCCTGAGTGCATGTATGTTGGCACTCAGGAAATCACAGCTACATGGCCTTTCAAAGCTGCCTTGGAAGCTAACAAGCAAAGTTCTCAGAAACCATCCTCTCCTGTGTCATTAATTTGAAGGACCTTGCTGTGGTGACACCTGTGACAAGGGCACACCATGTCCTCGCAAACCATTTCCTTCTCCTATACCCTAAGTAAGAGATTAAAACACTTTCCTTGCAGCCTTTTATCATGGATACAGGGCATAAAGGAAATGTCTCCCCAACTTGAATGCAGACCAGGAGCAAGAAATCAGAAGCACCATTTACTGAATAGGGAGTCCTTTCCCCATTACTTGTTTTTGTCAGCTTTGTCCGAGATCAGATGGTTGTAGGTGTGCAGCCTTATTTCTGGTGTCTCTATTGTTCCATTGGTCTATGTGTCTGTTGTTGTACCAGTACTATGCTGTTTTGGTTACAGTGGCCCTGTAATATAGTTCAAAGTTGGGTAATGTGATACCTCCAGCTTTGTTCTTCTTACTTAGGATTGCTTTGGTTGTTTGAGTTCTTTCTGGGTTCCATATGAATGTTAAAATCGTTTTTTTCTAGTTCTATGAAGAATGTCATTGGTAGTCTGATAGGAGTAGCATTGGATCTATAAATTGCTTTGGGCAGTACAGCCATTTTAATGATATTGATTCTTCCAATCCATGAGCATTAAATGTTTTTCCATTTGTGTCATCTCTGATTTCTTTGAGCATTGTTTTGTAATTCTCAATGTAGAGATCTTTTACCCTGGTTAGCTGAATTCCTAGGTATTTTATTCTTTTTGTGGCAATTGTGAATAGGATTGCATTCTTCATTTGGCTCTTGGCTTGGCTATTATCGGTGTATAGGAATGCTAGTAATTTTTGTGCTTTAATTTTGTATCCTGAAACTTTGCTGGAGTTGTTTATAGGCTAACAGAGCTTTTGGGTTGAGACTCTTGGGTTTTCTAGATATAAGATTATGTCGTTTGCAAACAGGAAAAATTTGACTTACTCTCTTCCTGTTTGAATGCCCTTTGTTTTTTTCTCTTGTCTCATTTTCCTGGTCAGGACTTCCAATACTATGTTGAATAGGAGTGGTGAGAGAGGGCATCCTTGTCTTGCACTGGTTTTCAAGAGGAATGCTTCCAGCTTTTACCCATTCAGTATGATGTTGGCTGTGGGTTTGCCATAGATGGCGCTTATTATTTTGAGGTATGTTCCCTTAATACCTAGTTTATTGAGGTAATCATATGTGTTTTGCTTTCAGTTCTGCTTATGCGATGAATCACATTTATTGATTTGCATATCTTGGGCCAACTTTGCATCCCAGGGATAAAGCCTACTTGATCTTGGTGGATTAGCTTTCTTCTGTGCTGCTAGATTCCATTTGTCAGTATTTTGTTGAGGATTTTTGCATCAATGTTCATCAAGAATATTGACCTGAAGTCTTCTTTTTCTGTTGTGTCTCTGCCAGGTTTTGGTATCAGGGTGATGTTGGCCTCATATGAGATGAGGAGGAGTCCCTCCTCCTCAATTTTTGGAATAGTTTCAGTGGGAATAATACCAGCTCTTCTTTGTACATATGGTAGAATTTGGCTTTGAATCTGTCTGGTCCTGAGCTTTTTTTTTTGGCTAGTAGGCTATTTATTACTGATTCTATTTTAAAGCTTGTTATTGGTTTGTTCAGGGAATCAATTTCTTCCTGGTTCAGTCTTGGGAGGGTGTATGTGTCCAAGAATTTAACCATCTCTTCTAGGTTTTCTAGTTTGTTTGCATAGAGGTATTTGTAGTACTTTCTGATGGTTATTTTTATTTCTGTGGGGTCAGTGGTAACATCCCCTTTGCCATTTCTAATTGTTTTTATTTGCATCTTCTCTCTCTTCTTATTAGTTTAGCTAATGGCCTATTTTATTAATTTTCCAAAAAAAAAAAAAACAGCTGTGGGATTTATTCATCTTTTGAATGGTCTTTTGTGTCTTGGTCTCCAGTTCAGCTCTGATTTGTGTTATTTCTTTTCCGCTAGCTTTGGGGTTCCTCTTGCATCTCTAGTTCTTTTAGCTGCGATGTTAAGTTGTGAATTTGAGATCTTTCTAACTTTTTGGTGTGGACATTTAATGCTATAAATATCCCTCTTACCACTACCTTAGCTGTGTCCCAGAGGTTCTGGTATGTTGTATCTTTGTTCTCCTTAGTTTCAAAGAACTTCTTGATTTCTGCCTTAATTTCATTATTTAGTTATGAATAATGTTAGTTATTCAGAAGCATGTTGTTTAATTTTCATGTAATTGTGTGGTTTTGATAAATTTTTTTAGTCTTGATTTCTAATTTTATTGCATTATGGTTTGAAAGTGTGTTTGGTATGATTTCAGTTTTTTCCTATTTGTTAAGGATTCTTTTATATCTGATTATTTGGTTTATTTTACAGTATGTGTCAGGTGGCGATGAGAAGAATGTATATTCTGTTGTTTTGGGAAGGAGAATTCTGTAGAGATCTATCAGATCCATTTGGTCTAATGTTGAGTTCAGGTCCTGAGTATCATTGCTAATTTTCTGTCTCTGCCTAATGCTGTCAGTGGATTGTTGATGTCTCCACCATTATTGTGTGGGAGTCTAAGTATCTTCGTGAGTCTCTAAGAACTTGGTTTATGAATCTGGGTGCTTCTGTTTTGGGTACATATATATTTAGGATAGTTAGGTCTTCTTGTTGAATTGCACTCTTTACCATTATTGTCATGACCTCTTTTGTCTTTTTTGATCTTTGTGGTTTAAAATCTGTTTTGTCTGAAATTAGGATTGCAAGTCTGGCTTTTGTCTGATTTCCATTTGCTTGGAAGATTTTCCTCTGTGCCTTTACTCTGAATGTATGGATGTAATTGCATGTGAGATGGGTGTTTTGAAAACAGCATACTGCTGGGTCTTGGTTTTCTATATAGACCTTACCACTCTGTGCTTTTTAAGTGGGGGCATTTAGCCCATTTATATTCAAAGTTAATATGGATATGTGTACATTTGATCCTGTCATTCTATTGTTAGGTAGTTATTACGCTGGCTTGTTTGTGTGGTTGCTTTATAGTGTCACTGGTCTGTTCACTTAAGTGTGTTTTTGTATTGGCTGGTAATGGTCTTTCCTTTCCATATTTAGTGCTCCTTTCAAAATCTCTTGTCAGGCAGGTCTAGTGGTAACAAACTCCCTCATCATTTGCTTATAGGGAAAGGATTTTATTTCTCTTTTGCTAAGAAAGCTTAGTTTGGCTGGATATGTAATTCTTGGTTGAAGATTTTTTTCTTTAAGAACATTATATAGGCTCTCAATCTCTTCTGGCTTGTAAGGTTTCCGCTGAGCAGCTTGCTGTTAGCCTGATGAGGTTCCCTTTGTAAGTGACCTGCCCTTTCTCTCTAGCTGCCTTTAACATTCCTTTCTTTTATTTTGACCTTAGAAAATCTGATGATTATGTGTCTTGGGGGTGATCTTCTTCTGTAGAATCTTGCAGAGGTTCTCTGTATTTCCAGAATTTGACTGTTGACTTCTCTAGAGAGGTTGGTGAAGTTTTCATAAATTATAACCTGGAACAGTTTTCAAGTTGTTTGTGCCCTCCCCATCTCTTTCAGGGATGCCAATGATTAAAAATATGGAACACTCCACACATTTGCATATCATCCTTGTGTAGGGACCACACTAATCTCTGTATCATTCCAATTTTAGTACAGGTGCTGTTAAAGTGAGCACATAAGCCAAGTTTTGTAATAACAGCAAGGCAGATATCTGTTCCCCAAGGGCAGCTGGCTCCTAAGAAAGAGGAGTGAACAGCTAACCATTCTCAGTAGTACTCCTAACCTCACTCATCTAATATTTCTATTTATGTAGGAAGGAAAAAAGGGTGGGACAATCAGCCAACATGTTTAAAGGAAATTTCTTGTTATGAAAACAATCCTAAAATTCATATGGAACCAAAAAAGAACCAAAAAGGATCTCACATAGCCAAGGCAAGACTAAGCAAAAAGAACAAACCTAGAGGCATAACATTACTGGACTTCAAACTATACTACAAGTCTATAGTTACAAAAGTGGCATGGTACTGGTATAAAAATAGGCATGTAAGGTGGAGCGCAGTGGCTCATGCCTGTAATCCCAGCATTTTGGGAGGCCGAGGTGGGCAGATTACCTGAGGTTGGGAGTTTGAGCCCAGCCTGACCAACATGGAGAAACCCTGTCTCTACTAAAAATACAAAGTTAACTGGGTGTGGTGGCACATGCCTGTAATCTCAACTACTTGGGAGCCTGAGGCAGGAGAATTGCTTGAACCCAGGAGGTGGAGGTTGCGGTGAGCTGAGATCGCACCATTGCACTCCAGCTTGGGCAACAAGAGTGAAACTCAGTCTCAAAAAAAAAAAAAAAAAAAAAAAGGAAATAGGCATGTAGACTAATGAAACAGAATACAGAACCTAGAAATAAAGCTAAATATTTACAGCCAACTGATCTTTGACAAAGCAAACAAAAACATAAAGTGGGGAAAGGACATCCTATTCAACAAATGGTGCTGGGATAATTGGCAAGCCACATGTAGAAGAATGAAGCTGGATCCTCATCTCTCACGTTACACAAAAATCAACTGATGATGGACCAAAGACTTAAATCTAAGACCTGACACCATAAAAATTCAAGAAGATAACATTTGAAAAACTCTTCTCAATGTTAGCTTAGGCAAAGAATTCATGACCAAGAACCCAAACACAAATGCAACAAAAACAAAGACAAATGGATGGCACCTAATTAAACTAAAAAGCTTCTGTACAGCAAAAGAAATAATCAGCAAAGTAAACAGACAACACACAGAATGGGAGAAAATTTTTGTAACCTATGCACCCAACGAAGGACTAATATCCAGAATCTACAAGAAACTCAAAAAATAAAGCAAGAAAAAAAAATAAAATGGGGGTCCCTTCCAAGATGGCCGAACAGGAACAGCTCCGGTCTGCAGCTGTTGGTATGATCGATGCAGAAGACAGATGATTTCTGCATTTCCAACTGAGGTATTTGGTTCATCTCATTGGGACTGGTCGGAAAGTGGGTGCAGCCCATGGAGAGCCAGCCAAAGCAGGGCGGGGCATCGCCTCACTCAAGAAGTACAAGGGGTTTGGGGATTTCCCTTTCCTAGCCAAGGGAAGCCATGACAGACTGTACCGGGAAAATCGAGACACTGCCACCTAAACACTGTGCTTTTCCAATGGTCTTAGCAAATGGCACACCAGGAGATTGTATCCCGTGCCTGGCTCAGAGGGTCCCACGCCCATGGAGCCTTGCTCACTCCTAGTTCAAGATCGAACTGGCAATCCTGGCTGGGGGAGGGGTGTCTGTCATTGCTGAGGCTTGAGTAAGTAAACAAAGCAGCCAGGAAGCTCGAACTGGGTGGAGCCCACTGCAGCTCAAGAGGCCTGTCTCTCTCTGTAGACTCCACCTCTGGGGGCAGGGCATAGCTGAACAAAAAGTAGCAGAAACTTCTACAGACTTAAACATCTCTGTCTGACAGCTCTGAAGAGAGCAGTGGTTCTCCCAGCATGGTGTTTGAGCTCTGAGAATGGACAGACCACCTCCTCAAGTGGGTCCCTGATACCCGTGTAGCCTAACTTGGAGAAACCTCCCAGTAGGGGCTGACTGACACCTCATACAGCCAGGTGCCCCTCTGAGACAAAGCTTCCAGAGGAAGGATCAGCAGCAATATTTGCTGTTCTGCAATATTTGCTGTTTTGCACCTATGCTGGTGATACCCAGGCAAACAGGGTCTGGAGTGGACCTGCAGCAAACTCCAACAGACTTTCAGCTGAGGGACCTGACTGATAGAAGGAAAACTAGCAAACAGAAAGGAATAGCATCAACATCAACAAAAAGGACATCCACACCAAAACCCCATCTGTAGGTCACCATCATCAAAAACCAAAGGTAGATAAAACCACAAAGATGGGGAGAAACCAGAGCAGAAAAGCTGAAAATTCTAAAAACCAGAGTGCCCCTTCTACTCCAAAGGATCGCAGCTCCTTGCCAGTAGGAGAACAAAGCACGACTGAGAATTACTTTGATGAGTTGACAGAGGTAGACTTCAGAAAGTCGGTAATAACAAACTTCTCTGAGATAAAGGAGGATGTTCGAACCCATCGCAAGCAAGCTAAAAACTTGAAAAAGATTAGATGAATGGCTAACTAAAATAGACAGTGTAGAGAAGACCTTAAATGACCTAATGGAGCTGAAAACCATGGCATGAGAACTACGTGACACATGCAAAAGCATCAGTACCTGATTCAATCAAGTGGAAGAAAGGGTATCAGTGATTGAAGATCAAATTAATGAAATGAAGTCAGAAGAGAAGTTTAGAGAAAAAAGAGTAAAAAGAAATGAACAAAGCCTCCAAGAAATATGGGACTATGTGAAAAGAACAAATCTATGTTTGATTGGTGTACCTGAAAGTGATGGGGAGAATGGAACCAAGCTGGAAAACACTCTTCAGGATATTATCCAGGAGAACTTCCCCAATCTAGCAAGGCAGGCCAATATTCAAATTCAGGAAATACAGGGAACACCACAAAGATACTCCTCGAGAAGAGCAACCCCAAGACACATAATTGTCAGATTCACCAAGGTTGAAATGAAGGAAAAAATGCTGAGGGCAGCCAGACAGAAAGGTCAGGTTACCCACAAAGGGAAGCCCATCAGACTAACAGCAGATCTCTCAGGAGAAAACCTACCATCCAGAAGAGAGTGGGGGCCAATATTCAACATTTTTAAAGAAAAGAATTTTCAACCCAGAATTTAATATCCAACCAAACTAAGCTTCATAAGTGAAGGAGAAATAAATTCCTTTACAGACAAGCAAATGCTGAGAGATTTTGCCACCACCAGGCCTGCCTTACAAGAGCTCCTGAAGGAAGCACTAAACATGGAAAGGAACAACCGGTACCAGCCACTGCAAAAAGAGGCCAAATTGTAAAGACCATCGATGCTAGGAAGAAACGGCATCAACTAACAGGCAAAATAGCCAACTGACATCATAATGACAGGATCAAATTCACCCATAACAATATTAACCTTAAATGTAAATGGGCTAAATACCCCAATTAAAAGATACAGACTGGCAAATTGGATAAAGAGTTAAGACCCTTCAAGAGTGCTGTATTCAGGAGACCCATCTCATGTGCAGAGACACACATGCGCTCAAAATAAAGGGATGGAGGAAGATCTACCAAGCAAATGGAAAGCAGAAAGAAAAAAAAAAAAAAAACAGGGGTTGCAATCCTAGTCTCTTTTAAAACAGACTTTAAACCAAAAAAGATCAAAAGAGACAAGGAAGGCCATTACATAATGGTAAAGGGATCAATTCAACAAGAAGAGCTAACTATCCTAAATATATATGCACCCAATACAAGAGCACCCAGATTCATAAAGCAAGTCCTTAGAGACCTAAAAAGAGACTTAGACTCCCACACAATAAAGATGGGAGACTTTAACACCCCACTGTCAATAGTAGACGGATCAAAGAGACAGAAGGTTAACAAGGATATCCAGGACCTGAACTTGACTTTGAACCAAGTAGACCTAACAGACATCTACAGAACTCTCCACCCCAAATCAACAGAATATACATTCTTCTCAGCACCACATAGCACTTATTCCAAAATTGACCACATAGTTGGAAGTAAAGCACTCCTCAGCAATGTAAAAAAACAGAAATCACAACAAACTGCCTCTCAGACCACACTGCAATCAAATTAGAACTCAGGATTAAGGAACTCACTCAAAACCACACAACTACATGGAAACTGAACAACCTGCTCCTGAATGACTACTGGGTAAATAACGAAATGAAGGCAGGAATAAAGATGTTACTTGAAACCAATGAGAACAAAGACACAATGTATCAGAATCTCTGGGAGAAATTTAAAGCAGTGTGTACAGGGAAATTTATAGCACTAAATGCCCACAAGATCTAAAATTGACACCCTAACATCACAATTAAAAGAACTAGAGAAGCAAGAGCAAACACATTCAAAAGCTAGCAGAAGGCAAGAAATAACTAAGATCAGAGCAGAACTGAAGGGGATAGAGACACAGAAAATCCTTCAAAAAATCACTGAATCCAGGAGCTGATTTTTTTGAAAAGATCAACAAATTGATAGACCTCTAGCAAGACTAATAAAGAAGAAAAGAGAGAAGAATCAAATAGACGCAATAAAAAATGATAAAGGGGATATCACCACTGATCCCACAGAAATACAAACTACCATCACAGAATACTATAAACACCTTTAAGCAAATAAACTAGAAAACCTAGAAAAAATGGATAAATTCCTGGACACATACACCCCCCCAAGACTAAACCAGGAAGAAGTTGAATCATTGAATAGACCAATAACAGGCTCTGAAATTGAAGCAATAATTAATAGCCTACCAACCAAAAAAAGTCCAGGACCAGACGGATTCACAGCCAAATTCTACCAGAGGTACAAAGAGGAGCTGGTACCATTCCTTCTAAACTATTCCAATCACAGAAAAAGAGGGAATCCTCCCTAACTCATTTTATGAAGCCGGTATAATCCTGATACCAAAGCCTGGCAGAGACACCACAAAAAAAGAGAATTTTAGACCAATATCCCTGATGAACATCAGTGCAAAAATCCTCAATAAAATACTGACAGACTGAATCCAGCAGCACATCAAAAAGCTTATCCATCAAGATCAAGTTGGCTTCATCCCTGGGATGCAAGGCTGGTTCAACATATGCAAATCAATAAATGTAATCCATCACATAAACAGAACCAAAGACAAAAACCACACGATTATCTCAATAGATGCAGAAAAGGCCTTCAACAAAATTCAACAGCCATTCATCCTAAAAACTCTCAATAAACTAGGTATTGATGGAACGTATCTCAAAATAATAAGAGCTATTTATGACAAACCCTCAGCCAGTATCATACTGAATGGGCAAAAACTGGAAGCATTCCCTTTGAAAACTGGCACAAGACAGTGATGCCATCTCTCACCGCTCCTATTCAACATAGCGTTAGAAGTTCTGGCCAGGGCAATCAGGAAAGAGAAAGCAATAAAGGGCATTCAATTAGGAAAAGAGGAAGTAAAATTGTTCCTGTTTGCTGATGACATGATCGTATATTTAGAAAACCCCATCGTCTCAGCCCAAAATCTCCTTAAGCTGATAAGCAACTTCAGCAAAGTCTCAGGATACAAAATCAATGTGCAAAAATCACAAGCATTCTTATACATCAATAATAGACAAACAAAGAGCCAATTCACGAGTGAACTCCCATTCACAATTGCTGCAAAGAGAATAAAATACCTAGGAATCCAACTTACAAGGGATGTGAAGGACCTCTTCAAGGAGAACTACAAACCACTGATCAACGAAATAAAAGAAGACACAAACAAATGGAAGAACATTCCATGCTCATGGATAGGAAGAATCAATATCGTGAAAATGGCCATACTGCCCAAGGTAATTTATAGATTCAATGCCATCCCCATCAAGCTACCAATGACTTCCTTCACAGAATTGGAAAAAACTACTTTAAAGTTCATATGGAACCAAAAAAGAGCCCACATTGCCAAGACAATCCTAAGCCAAAAGAACAAAGCTGGAGGCATCACACTACCTGACTTCAAACTATACTACAAGGCTATAGTGATCAAAAAAGCATGGTACTCATACCAAAACAGAGATATAGACCAATGGAACAGAACAGAGACCTCAGAAATAACACCACACATCTACAACCATCTGATCTTTGACAAACCTGACAAAAACAAGAAATGGGGGAAGGATCCCCTATTTAATAAATGGTGCTAGGAAAACTGGCTAGCCATATGTAGAAAGCTGAAACTGGATCCCTTCCTTACACCTTATACAAAAATTAATTCAAGATGGATTAAAGACTTACATTTTAGACCTAAAAACCATAAAAACCCTAGAAGAAAACCTAGGCAATACCATTCAGGACATAGGCATGGGCGAGGACTTCATGACTAAAACACCAAAAGCAATGGCAACAAAAGCCAAAGTTGACAAATGGGATCTAATTAAACTAAAGAGCTTCTGCACAGCAAAAGAAACTACCATCAGAGTGATCAGGCAACCTACAGAATGGGAGAAAATTTTTGCAATCTACCTGTCTGACAAAGGGCTAATATCCAGAATCTACAAAGAACTTACACAAATTTATAAGAAAAAAATCAAAGGACCCCATCAAAAAGTGGGCAAAGGATATGAACAGACACTTCTCAAAAGAAGACATTTATGTAGCCAACAAACACATGAAAAAATGCTCATCATCACTGGCCATCAGAGAAATGCAAATCAAAACCACAATGAGATATTATCTCACACCAATTAGAATAGTGATCATTAAAAAGTCAGGAAACAATAGGTGCTGGAGAGGATGTGGAGATATAAGAATGCATTTACCCTGTTGGTGGGAGTGTGAACTAGTTAAACCATTGTGGAAGACAGTGTGGTGATTCCTCAAGGGTCTAGAACTAGAAATACCATTTGACCCAGCCATCCCATTACTGGGTATATACCCAAAGGATTATAAATCATGCTGCTATAAAGACACATGCACACTTATGTTTATTGTGGCACTATTCACAATAGCAAAGACTTGGAACCCACCCAAATGTCCAGCAATGTTAGACTGAATTAAGAAAATGTGGCACATATACACCATGGAATACTATGCAGCCATAAAAAAGGATGAGTTCATGTCCTTTGTAGCAACATGGATGAAGCTGGAAACCATCATTCTCAGCAAACTATCACAAGGACAGAAAGCCAAACACTGCATGTTCTCACTCATTGGTGGGAACTAGACAATGAGAACACTTGGACACAGGGCGGGGAACATCACACACCGGGCCTGTTGGGGGATGATGGAATGGGGGAGGGATAGCATTAGGAGAAATACCTAATGTAAATGAAGAGTTATTGGGTGCAGCAAACCAACACAGAACATGTATACATATGTACCAAACCTGCACGTTGTGTACATGTATACCCTAGAACTTAAAGTATAATAAAAAATAAATAAAATAAAATAAAATAAAATAATCCCATCAAAAAGTGGGCTAAGGACATGAATATACAATTCTCAAAAGCAGAAATACAAATGGCCAAACTTAGGAAAAAATATTCAATATCACTAATTATCAGGGAAATGCAAATCAAATTCCACAATGCAATAACCTCTTACTCCTGCAAAAATGGTCATAATTAAAAAATCAAAAATAAACATATATTGTCATGGATATGGTGAAAAGGGAACACTTTCACCTGGATGGTGGGAATATAAACTAGTATAACCACTATGGAAAATGGTATGGAGACTCCTTTAAGAACTAAGAGTACATCTACCATTTGATCCAGCAATTCCGTTACTGGGCATCTTCCCAGTGAAAAAGAATTCATTACATGAAAAAGACATTTGCACACACATGTTTATAGCAGCACAATTTTGAATTGCAAAAATATGGAACCGGCCTTAATGCCCATCAAACAATGAGTGGATAAAGAAAATGTGATCTATACCATGGAATACTACTCAGCCCTAAAAAGGAATAAAATAATGACATTTGCTGCAACCTGGATGGACTTGGAGACCATTATTCTAAGTGCAGTAACTCAGGAATGCAAAGCCAAACATCTTATGTTCTCACTTATAAGCAGGAGCTAAGCTATGAGGACGCAAAAGCATAAGAATGATATGATAGAATTTGGGGACTCCAGGGAAGGGTAGGAGGGGGTGAGGGATAAAAACCACACACTGGGTACTGTGTACACTGCTCGAGTGATGGATGCACCAAAATCTCAGAAATCACCACTTTTTCATACAACCAAACATCACCTGTTTCCCCAAAATTATCGAAATAAAAATTTAAGAAATAAAAAATAAAAATAAAATGAAAAAAAAAAAGAAAACCAGGAATTGTGAAGATATATTCTATCTGCTACCATGCACTGTAGCACTTTATCATGTTCTACCTTGTATAATATGTTGCCGGGGTGGCTGGGGGAGTGTTTCTCTAGAGGAAATGTCATTTATTCTGAAACAGGAAATAGGATGGCTTTTGAGGCTGAAATTTCAGGGCTAAAGGACAGAATTAGGGGAAGGAATTGGTTCTAGCCTCCAGAACTTGCAGACCTGTCTTGGGGCAATGGCTGTGGCGTGTGTGTGTGTGTGTATGCATGTGTGTCTGCACACACTCACATGTAGTCATGTGTAAAATAGAGAAGCTATGGACCCCAGCATAAAAAATTATTGAGAGCTGGAATTACAGGTGTAGGGAGGGACTATAGCTGAGTATATCCAGGGTGAGGATATCAGAAGAGAGGCATCCTCTTCTCTGTATCTGGAGAGCTTCCAGCTGGCAGGAACAGGGGCCTAATATCACCAAAGCCCTTCTTCAGCAGACAGGGGTTGTACCAGACTCCAGGATGGCCAGGATAGGGGGCAGGGTAGATGACCAAATTGCTAGGCTGCCAATGTTTCAGTAACAACATTCTTTTGGCACAAGAGCCAAATGAATCATGAGTGTCTCCAACAGAACTGAAAGTGATTTCTCTTTAGCACCAGAGTAATAAAGACCAACTCATTGGACTAAGGAAGTACAGGTTGAACATCCCTTATCCAAAATGCTTGGGACAAGCAGCGTTTCAGATTTCTGACTTTTTTTTTTTTTTTTTTTTTTTTTAGATTTTGGAATATTTGCATTGCCAAATCCAAAATCCAAAAAGCTCCAAGGAGCATTTCCTTTGGTGCAAAAATGTTTCAGATTTTGGAGCATTTTGGATTTTGAATTTTCAGATTTGAGATGCTCAAACTGTATAGCTAGGATCCCAGAAGCTACCATGGTTGGAAAGAAGAAGTACAAACTTGCAGTTAGGATGAGGTCTCTGAGTTATTTTATCAGACAATCAAAAAGATCAGTTTCTTTTTTAATTCCCTAACTCATGTAAATTAAGATGGTTTCTTGCTTACACCTTAGATTTTTGGAGATAGGATAGCATAATGATTAACAGTATATATCCTGGGCTGGGCACGGTGGCTCACGCCTGTAATCTCAGCATTTTGGGAGGCCGAGGCGGGCAGATCACGAGGTCACGAGATCGAGACCATCCTGGCTAAGACGGTGAAATCCCGCCTCTACTAAAAATACAAAAAATTAGCTGGGCGTGGTGGCGGGCGCCTGAAGTCCCAGCTACTCGGGAGGCTGAGGCAGGAGAATGGCGTGAACCCGGAGGTGGAGCTTACAGTGAGTCGAGATCGTGCCACTGCACTCCAGCCTCGGCGACAGAACGAGATTCCGTCTCAAAAAAAAAAAAAAAAAAAGAGTATATATCCTGAAGCTAAACCACCTGGATTTAAATCCTGGCTCTGCCATTTACAAGCTTTGTGACCTGTGCTCAAGTCTCCTCAAACATGAAATAGGGATGGTAATAACTAACTTGTGGGATATAGGGAGGATTAAAGAAAGTTAACATGTGTAAGCTCTTAGCACAGTGCCTGGCACATACCAAGTGTTCACTAAATGTCAGGTATTCATATTAATATTCTCTTGTTTCTTTTTCCTAGATATCTTGCCTACTCCAGTGGAAATGGAATCTCCCAAAAGACTCCCAGAACAGGTTGAGCATACTCACAATCAGCACTTAATGACAGAGCCCTTTCTTCAAAAGAAAGAGACTGAGCTGAAAAGAAACAGAATACCAGAATTCAGAGTTTGACATTAGGGTTTCCAGCTGAGAGTTATTTTAAGGTACAAGCAGGTAGTGTCATGAAGACTTGGGAGCAGTTCAGTATTCTCACAGAGAGACTCCACTGGCAAGCAAATCATTTAGCAGAGCCCAGGGTGTTCCTAGGAGATTCAGGCAGGGGGCCCAAACACGATTATTTTTGTTTCCATTTCTAAGGAAAAGCTGGAAGGGAGAGGAATTTGGATTGAGAAAGTAATATAAGGGGATTGGATAAGATGATCTCCAAAGACTGTTCCAGCATTCTGCAAGGCACTGAGTCTGTGAGCATGACTAAAAGAATGAAGATTTAAAAATATTCAAGGCAGGAGAATTCAGGCAGATGCTCAGGAAAATATGTCCCAATCAAATTCCTGCTGAACCTCAGAATATCCTGGTAAGGGAAATGATGTGAATTTCATACCCAGAATTATGGAAAATAAAATGAAACACATAAGGTTGGGGAAAAATCTTACACTGGCAGAGATATAAGCTTCTTATTCAGTCAGTCTTTCCTCATTTCACCATGGCTAGAAGTTATGTTGTGTCAAAGGAAGCTTCAAAAGACTTTTGATGGACAAATTCAACAGTGGCTACAATCAAATCTTCCCTATTCTCTTTTGAAATCTCCTATTTGGGCAATAGTTATTAGGCCTAGACTTACGAGGGCAAAATAATTCCTAAATTGTATTTAAATGTGACTGTTTAAAGATCTCAGGACTAGTATAGTGGTCTCATATATCTGTAAGCAGCAGTCCAAATAGTTGTGATATGAGTAGAGTGTGTGTGTTATAAGGTCATTAAATTAGGCTGTAAAATGCCATTTGATGAATAAGAATATTAAAATGGAATTGAAGTATTGTTGCAAGAGAGGAATTTTTGTGCCTCAAGAGATGAAAGATGGGGGAAGCTTTGGCAAGAACCAGGGATGAGACAAGCAGCTGCTGTGCAAATCTCTTTGCTATTATTCTACCAGCACATCCCTGAAGTTTCCAGGCCAGTATTTCTCGCCCTACACAAACACCAATCATTCTGCCAAGATGTTGGCTAAGCATTCAGTATAGGAGCTGTGCCACTCTATTCTGTCCATTAGCAAAGCCACAGACTTACCATGCTCCTTCTCCCTCTGCCATTCAGTCTTTAAGATGGCCATTGTTACCCTGTTTATCATTCCTTCTTTGGTGGAAAGAAGGGAAGGCAAGAGAAACTTTATAAGTCATCGTCTGAAACCTGGAACAGCAGCCCTCCTCTGGTGTTACCTTCCTGCTCACCCCAGCCTTCACCATCTTAACAGCATGGAACAGTTCAGTAGCATTTTTGTTATGGTTGCAGCTTGGTCAATCTTCTCTCGAGGCACAGAGAACATGCCTATTAGCACTGATTCACTTTATCCTCAGTTGTCAGCTTCTTTGGATAAGTGATTCTCATGTGAGAACAACCTCCTGCAACACCGAGTATATTGGGCCCTTCCCATTTTGGAAGACGCATTTGCATCCATGCAGGTTAGCACACCAGGTAGAGAAAATATACTAAATAATAATTATAATAATAAAAATTTGGCCCCATCTCTTGGTCACTCAGTGACTCAGATTTCCTACCTTAAAACTAGGCTTAAGTCAGTATCTCTGTAACTAGCCAAAATGTCTGCATATTTGAAAAATATGTAGATGTTGGCTACCAAGTGTACTCACTCAAATGATTAACTCACATTTTGGCAACTGCATAATGCCAAATAACATTTTGGTAAAAGATTTCATGGAATTAAAAAAAAATCAACAAAAGGAATTTTGGTGTAAACAAAATAGATCTAATTATTCTAACTTTTTGACCTGCCAGGGCTGGTTAAGCTCTGAGTGTGCCTTAAGTTGGCTTGTTCCCAGGCCACCTGCCTCCCTCATTCTCAACTTTCACTGTATCATATGGGGTGAAAAAAGAAATTAAAGACCTGAGTTCAAATCCCAGCCCACCAGGTGAGTTATTTGGCCGTGCTGAGCCTCAATTGTATCATCTGTAAAGTGGGAATGATAATAATATACCATGTGGCAATGTTGTAAACAGTAAATATAGTGTACTTTAAGCCCCCAGCTCACAGCAGACACTAGAAAAATAAACAGTAGATTAATGAGGGCAAATATGGTGTGAATTAGCAACTCCCTCCTACAGTCTCAGGGTTTCTCAAAGTGTGATCTCTGACCATCTGCTGCAGAATCCTTCCAGGAAGCTTAGGAGAGACAGAGACTTCTGATCCTTACCCCAGATGTGACAAATCAGAATCTCTGAGACTGACCATTTCTAATACCTCCCCAGTCTCCAGATGACTCTTGAGTATCTTAAAATTTGAGAGCCACTGAATTACAGCCTGATTTAAAACTTGTTATCTTTTTAGTCATTGGTTTGTAAAGAAATAGACAGCTCATGTGTTTCAGTGATTTTTAAGCACTCTGCAGTTCCTGTGTCCCAAGGTCCACAGGTTCTCTTAACAATTAAATAATATGGTCAGTTTGGGAAAGCTTAAAAAGCTGATCAAAGTAGTTTATAGGGAAGCTGGCTTTGTGTTTGTTTTTGCTTTTGTTTTTGTCTTTTTTGCTTGACTTGCTGGCCAACTGAGCAACTGAGTGATTTTGTGCTATGATTTAGGCCCAATGGGTGGCACTTACCTAACTCCCTGGGTTAAAGAGTTAATATTAAACAGAATTTTATATCACTTACTCATTTAGCTTGTTAAAATTTCAATTACCATACAAGGTGACTGGTCTAAAATCCACAGGTTCTTGTACTCGATAGTCCAAAAGAAATCGTAGCCCAGAAGCACTGAAGTCTTGAGTTTTCAGCTGAGCAGAGAAAAATGATTCAGCAGGCATGACAGTGTGGATTCATGTTAGCACAGAGGTAAGAATCCAAACAGCACATAGTGGCCATTTCTCTGGCAACATAGACCTGGGGTATCTGCCGAAAAGGAAAAAATGGAGCTGGCAGAGCTGGCATAGCTGGCAGGCTCCTAGAGTGTTCATCCAACAGTGGAACCAGGGCAGCACCATGAAGCCTGAAAAGTGAGCCAGTTTCACTGGCAAAGACCAGGAGCTCCCCCTCCACATTTGTGGCGCCTTTATTAAATGGGACCCACAGCTGAGTAGTGATACGGAGAACTTGGAGTAGGGCCACGAAAGGCAATCAAGATCAATCAGGCTTCCGGGGAATAAATTCTTCAAGGGCTTGGCCTTCGCCAGACCAGAGCAATGGAGCTGTGGGCTGGCAGAGTGAGTATGCAGGGGAAATCAACAGTTCATTGGGATGGCTCAGTGATAGTTTAAATATTTCTACTAAGAACATCAAAAGAAAGGGCTTGAGCTGAACTTCAGCAGAAATTGGGCTTGAAATTGGAGTACTGTTTGTGAGGGAAAGGGTTATCCTGTTCTAGGGAAAGCTCTAGAGCCCCTTTTCCACTTCAGAGCACCCACCCACCTCCACCGCCCACTCTCCTCACTCACACCTCACTTCAGTAGCCACCACTTCTTGACGTAGGGTTGACAATATGCCAAATACTGTGCTCAACTGCATTATATTTAATATCTCATTTAATCCTCAGGGTAACCCTGCAAAGTGGGTAGTGGTGTGCTCATTTACAGAAGAGAAACAGGCTCTGTGAGATTAAGCAACAAGGACATGCAGCCAGAAAAATGGCAGAGTCAAGCTGTCTCATTCCAAATCTCATAAACACTACTTTATCCTGCCCACTTGCATATAGCTTGGGAGGCCAGTGTGACTGGAAGCAAGAGAGCAAGTGAATGAGTAGGGGAGAGGGTAGGAGATGAAGGCAGAAAGTAATGGGGTGCATGGGTGTGAAGTGGCCACCCCATGAAAAGTGCCCTTCAAGGCCACAAAGGATGTTACATTTTCTTCTTAATATGAAGGAAAGCCACAGGGGGGGTTTCAACAGAAAAGTTCTAATTTAGGTTTTAAACACATCTCTTTGAACATATTTTAGGGGGAAAGGGGTGGAAGCCCGGAAAAAGTTGTGTAGCTATTTTAATAGTCCAGGTGGGAGATGATGTTTTGCAGTAGGTAGGAGTGGCAAAGATGTGGGGAAGCAGGTAAATTCTAGAGACATTTCAAGGGTAAAACAAGCAGCATATGATGAATTGGTAAGTGATATGCCCATGGTTACATAGGTAGTAAGAGGCTGGACTGGAATTGGAACCAGGCTCTAACTACTTGAAAGCAGACCCTGTGAGCTTTCCACAAACTACAGTGAGCTGTGGTCATAGCTTCTGAGAAAGGGATTTCAGAATTCCTGCACCTGAGGCCAGAACAGGAAAAGCTCCCAGTGTGTGAAACATATGACTGAGTTATGTGTTTCCTGTGTGTCCTCTCTCTTTAAAAAAAAAGAGGGGTTGACAGCAAATTATCCAGGACAAATAGAAAACAATGACCAGGCCAGGTGCAGTGGCTCACGCCTGTAATCCCAGCACTTTGGGAGGCTGAGGCAGGTGGATCATCTACGATCAGGAGCTCAAGACCAGCCTGGCAAACATGGTGAAACCCCATCTCTACTAAAAAACAATGTAAAAATTAGCCAAGTGTGGAGGTGGGTGCCTGTAATTCCAGCTACTTGGGAGGCTGAGGCAGGAGAATAGTTTGAACCCAGGAGGCAGAGGTTGCAGTGAGCCGAGACCACACCATTGCACTCCAGCCTGGGCAACAAGAGTGAAACTCTGTCTAAAACAAACAAACAAACAAACAAACAGAAAACTATGACTAGATCCCTATCCGACCATTCTGGCCCACTTTGAAGGCTAATGAAGCAAGGTGTGCTGATGGCCTAGACAGCTACTGCGGGCAGAGGAAAAAGAAAACTTTACATTTTAACCTATATTAGACAGAAAATGGGAGGAGCCATTCGAGAGAAATAAAAGGACTCTGCAGCCACATTTACACAGTAAAAGCCAAATGGAAGATTGAGCAATTACCCAGTAACTGCAGGCTGGGGAGTCAGCCAATTTGGGTAACTCAGATAAAAACATGTGTTTGGCTGCTTCTCTTGCCCGAATTACTCGATAATGACCCAACCTGTCTGTTTTGCTTAGTCGAAGAGAACAAGAAACAGTTTCATCTGAGGCAGAGAACTTCCATGGGCCATCGTGTAGCCCAGGCTGAGGAGTTGCTGGGGAAAGGCTGTCCCTGGGATCCTGGCATGGAGTAAATTAACCATGTCAAGAGACTGCTCTGTCAATGCCCTGTGCTAGCTCCTAGAAACCCTAAGATGAATAGTCTAGGGTCTCTAGTCTAGTCTTGAGACAAAATTGAGGAAGGAAAATTATAATAAAATGTATTAAAGTGTAGAGATATCCTTTGAGGAAATTATGGGAACACAAAGAACTCACCCACATTGGGGTGGGGTGTGGGGAACAATCAGGGCAGGCTTCCTGGAGGGGATGATATTTGAGCTTGGTCCTGGATGATGAGGAATTGTTAGTCAGGAAAAGAGAAATGGAGAAAGAAGAGGGAAAGCTAGTGAAAGATGGTGGCATTTTTTTCCCTCTGGTGTTAGGAGTTAGTTTACCAAGGAATAAATACAGATAACTTCAGGGTTTATTGTGCACCAGATACTTTTCTAAGCAGTTTATATGTACTATCTTATCACAGGGTCACAATAACCATTTGGGAAAAGTGCTATTATTAGTCCATTTTGCATATGAGAAAACTCTGGCACAGCGCAGTTTAATAACTTGCCCACAGTCACCATGGTGGGATGTGGCAAAACGAGGACTCCAGACAGCATGACATGAAAGTTTTTGTGGTACTTCTCCATGTTGTCTGTAATGTAGCTTCAGCCCTACTGCCATGGCATTCCTGCAGATGTCCATGACAGAGCAGAATAAACTAATGCTTCACAAAGGCCAGAAGTCCGCTCTCAGATTAGAACACAAGCAGGCAAGTGACACACAGAGGCTGCAACTCTGCCTTTGCCCTGCCTGCTCCTGTGCCAGCTCAGCTCCACTTCGACACCTTATCCCCTGCCCTACATGAGCACTGCATGCTCCTCTGAGCCCATGAATTTCCTGTGGACTGTCTCATCGCCCTCATTCTGTCCTAACAGGAGAGGAAGCCCATTATAGGATTGGATCCAAGTCTTTGTTAGAAGTTTCCCGATCCTTCTTCCACCTTGGTTCCATTGATGACCCTTTGCAAGTGCTAGGCTCTACTGTGGAGCCTGTCAAGCTAGTTTTGTTCACCAAGACTCCTGAGACATGTTTTTACCATTGTCATAAATGCACCATGCTGTCTTCTGAAAGACAAATGATGAACTAGGAAAATTGCATATGGTCTCGCTTGGAGGAGTTTCAACCAAAGATGAAATTTGTGGTTCAGAACCATGCTGGCAAAATAACAGCCTCATTCCAATACATCTGAAAGAAATGAGCTAATAACTAGTAGTGGTTCTCTAGAGACATCACCCTGGTTCCGGGAAGTAAATATTTTGAAATTGAATTTGTAACAATGGTTTCCATTTTCAAATATGGCATCATAATTCCTTTGGGTTTAAGAAAATTATTTTGGAAAACATTCAAATCATTTCTGCAAACTAAATTTTACAGACTCTCTACATCCAAATCACAGAAGGTCATACCTCTACTTGACTGAATAATTCTTTAAGATCAAGAAGGGAGTTAATGTAGACAGGAAATAGATGGTTTCCATTTGTAGGGAGGTTGGAGTAAAAACACTTTGCTGGAGAATGTGTAACTCATTAGCAGCATAGATGCTCCACCTCTGACTTTATTTAAAGAAATGCACAAAGTGCTTTGTTCCTGGGGTTGCCTGGGATAGGGCAGTGCTTGCCAAACTTCTGGTGCTCCATCAGCTCCAACTGCCCGGCCTCAGAGTGCCTGATTTCCTGCCACTAACCCCGCCCTTCAAAATTAATGGATCATGTTTTTATCATGTCTTTTTTCCATTCATCTCACTTTTGCTTCATAAAAACTTTCCTTTTACTGTTGAGGAAATCAGCATGCAGGGAGGCTAAGTGTCCTTGGGATACAGTTAATTGGTGTCAGAGAAAGTGTCAAAATCCAGCTGTCTCACATTCCATGCTAAATGGTGTAAAAAGAATATAAATTGCCACAGGTATATAAGATATTTGCTAAAGGAAGGGTAGAATATTTTCCTTAAGGATTTGAAAAGATCTGTTTTGGAATTTGAAGTTATCCTAGGACGCTCAAACATAGAGTCTTATTCTGATTGTTTTTCTACCACCCTCATTCAATCCCTGAGTGCTTACTTGGTGGCAGGAACTGGGGAATGTAATGGAAAGCAAGACAGATGTTGTTTCTACCTCCCCAGGACCCCTTCTATTCTTTATTGCTTAACATCTTTTTTTCTTCCATTGATACCCCCATACAAGTGCCCATACACAGTCCATCCCTAAACTCCACTCTCAGCCCCCTAGCAAGTTTAGATCTTTGTGGTAAGTACTGTACTTGATGACAATTTAGAAAAGGAGAAGCAGTTCCTTGCAGTGGTTTTCACATCATCTAAGCCTATGGCAGTCTATTTCTTATGAAACTCAAGGAACTGGGGGAAATTTGTTAATTTATTCTCCTAAGATCTCTATACATTTATAAAAATAATCTGGTGCCCTGGAGAATTCTTGCATATTAAAACCAAAGGCCTAATTATGTTAATTGAAGCTTCCTAAATTTCAATTCCCTCATCTGTTGAATGAGAGCATGATGATATACAGAAACGCATTTAAAAAGTATGAAGGACCATGTAATAAAGTTATCACCATAATCAGCAACAAAGAAAATAGAATATGATAGAGTGCCAGGTAATAAAGTAAAACATTTGATATCAAGTGAATGAAACCTCAGCTGAAAAAATCCTAATGAATGCTCACTTTAGTCATATATGCAGAATAACTAAAGGGAAAAAAAAGTCACAAAAGTGGCAGCTTGTGCTTAAATTTAGCCCCTTTATAAGATACTAGTTTTCGGCTGGAAGTGGTGGCTCATGCCTATCATCTCAGCACTTTGGGAAGACAGGTGGGAGGACTGCTTGAACCCAGGAATTCGAGACCAGCCTGTGCGTCATATTATACAGCAAGACCTAGTCTCTACAAAAAAAAATTTGTGTGGTGTGTGGTGGCATGCATCTGTAGTTCTGGCTACTTGGGAAGATCACTTGTGCCCAGTAGTTGGAACACAGCGAGGCTCTGCCTGGAAAAAAAAAAAAAAAAAAAAAAAAGGATACTGGTTCTCCGAAATGCAAACTACAATTTTATATCAAGTAATAAATAAAGTTTTTTAAAATTGTATTTTTGAGTATAAGATTAAAAAATATTTATCAACTCCAATTTAGGCAGGACAGACAAGGGTTCCAAAAACACTTCAAACACTGCTGGTGGAGATGTAATTTAGTGCAACATTTGGTGGGAAATCAATGCATTTCAAGAGCCTTTTAAACCTATGCATGCACATCCATTCCACTTCCAAGAATTCACACTGGGGAAATAAGAATATACATTAAAAGGTAGCAGGTAGCCACAAAGATGCCTTCACAGTGTCATTTAAAATGGTAATAGTATAGCATAGTGGTTAAGATTATGGCATCTGGAATCACTGAGCTGCTAAATCCAAATACTGGCTTTGTTACTTGCCGCCAAGATAGTGGACATATCAATTTTTTAATTTCTATGTTTGTAAAATAAGGGTGATAATAGAATCCATTTCATGAAGTTGCTGTGAATACATATCAAAATACCCCCGAGGCACTCAAACAGGACATCCTGAAAGTGCTCACAATGTTAGGCTCTATTCATAATAATAAAAAGTTAGATACAACCTATTTATCTAATAAAATTGTTTTATTCAAGCAGTGTAATACTATATGTTTTAGTCCATTCGGGCTGCTATAACAAAATATCAGACGGGGTAATTTATGAACAATAGAAATGTATTGGTCACAGTTCTGGAGGTAGTGAACAAGATCAAGGCACCAGCAGATTCTGTCTGGTGAGGACCCGTTCCTCATAGATGGCACCTGTGTGTCTTCACATGGCTGAAGGTCAAAGGGGCAAACAAGCCCCTTAGGTCTCTTTTATAAGGGCACTAATCCCATTTGCAAGGGTTCTTCCCTCATGACCTGGTTATCTCTCAAAAGCCCTACCTCTTAATACCACCACATTGCAGACTATGTTTTAATACAAGAAATTTGAGGGGACATAGTACTATATATCAATTAAAATGATATTGTAGGTAATATTTGACTTGTAAAGATATTTACTAAAGGGAAAATGTAGGCTACAAAATAGTACTTACTATCTGATTGAATCCAAGTAGATGTTTATGAGATGTCATCCAGTGTACCTGAACTTTTTTTGGACTCAGATCCATCTAAATATTTAGTTGTGTTTCAAAAGAGTAAAAATCATATAGTGCTAATATCAGTTTCTTTATCTCCTCCGGTAGGAGCCATTGAGAATTTTTCCTACACTAATATACTTTTGGTACTTAGTGTATTGCAACCTAAATTACTTCTGTTCTAAATAATAAAATAGAAACATTACTTTTGCTAACTGGTAAAGTCATCCATGCCATAACAAAAGTCCCAAGATGCCACCTAGTTTAATCATGCTAGTAGAGTAATTATACACATAATATACCACATCAAGAAATACTACAGCTATCAGCTTTCAGATGACTGTAACAAATTTTAAAAGCATGAGCTGTGATTCTATCTAACAATGTTTATTATGGGATATTCAAAACAGATGTACTTATAATTTACAACGAGTGATGTGGAATTTTAAAAATGACATTTGTCAAATGTAAAACTACTACTAAATACTACCTTGTCCAAATAAAAAGAATCACTTAAAGAGTATTGACTTAGTGTGACTTCCATTTCAATGTTTGAATGGGATTCTTGATTTGAATTGCAAAAAAAAAAAGGTATCCTACCCTCTCACAGCTCATGAATGTCTTCACACCTAAGAGATAACTACTTGTTACCCACATCTTTGCTACTCCAACAATATAGAGTTTTCTTTCTCTAATCTTCACAAAAGCTGACCATACTCAATTTCAAGTAAGTATTGTGCTCACATACTTAAACACTGAATATTACTAGCATGGAAATACTTCAATTCTTTCCTAATATTAGGTTTTAAAAATAAGATCTCTGGCTAGAGATAGCAAAGTCAGAAGCTTCTATCACATATCATATTTTTAGTACTTTCATATCTATCTCTTTTCATGATTAACAGTTTTATATGCAGGATATATAAATCTCATCTATTTTGATAGCTTTGAGCCTCTTTGTTAGGAAGTTTTACTTCAACTTTGGGCATTCATCTTTGGAACTAAAAAGGGTGGTGATATATTTTGTAAAAACTCTCTGTACAGAGTCAGAGGATGATGAGCACAGGAAAAAGACAGCAAATAAAAATGAATACTCACAATCAGCCACCTCCCAAGCTAAGGGATGCCAATTATAATCAGCTGGGAAATGCTGTAAACTGCTAACAGTGCAGAGCTTGGCTATACTACAAAAGCTTTCCTAGACATCAGGTAAAGGTAAAGCTGACCTCACCACTTCATGCCTGGGACAGGTAGACAAAAACCCACAGAGATTAGTATCAGGCTCAAGATTAGATGGGTTGACTTCTGGCTACAAAGGGATTTAAAATAGAGTAGCCGGTTTAAAAAAAAAAAAAAAAATCCCTCCCCTTTCTCCCATAATGAAGCAGGTTTGTTGCTTCTGGTTTCAGGCAGATAAGTTACTTATATCCATATGATTACTTTCTGGTTGTATTTATGATTACTAGAATAAAATTACAAATACTCTGCTATTATTTCCAGTCCTCAGCCTGATGTAAATCTGCTCAGTTAAACACAGACTTAAATCTAAGTTCTAAAAGTTTTTTCTCATTACCATTTTTCTTCCCCAACTGGCATATAAAAAGACAAAAAGTGAGTACTAAATTCTTTAAATTCAAAAATTTGTAAGTCCACTGCCACATAAGATAAAGTCCTGAGGTTTAAGATTTCAGCTCTCAGAATCACCATCCCTAAAGGGTATTCACCAAGAAGAAAATGCAAAGAGTTCTTGCTCTAGAAACTTTTAGTTCTCTTTTTTCATTCCTGAAGAAATATATTATGGCCCATATTTCATTTCTGGCTTGTAATACCCTCTGAAGTCCATTCTGAAAAGTGTTCTGCCTTCTGTTTCACATTGATTTTATTAGCTGGCCTAAAAGACAATTTTTGCCAAATTAAATGTTTTACTGTGTTCTTTTTTTGAATAATATGTTTCCTACTCAAATGTATTCATACAATACAGCTCAAAACACAATACTTTTTAAACTTATTAGTTGTTAGATTTTAAAGAGACTAAAGTCAACTTACTGCTGAAAACACACAAAAAGGACAAACTGGTTGAAATTTTCACAAGTATGGAAAATGTTTAATAAACTCAGAATGGTGGGCTTATTAAACTATAGTGTTATTTACAGCCATAATTCATCAACCACAAACACAATAATGTGTTTGCATGGCATGCTACAACAGAAGCTTTATTCAGTTCATTCAGAAAACATTGGCAAAATAAATTTCAGTTGCAAATTCACAGATACAAGCTTCAAAGTATAAAGTTGTATATAACAAAAAATACAGGTAATATTTATAACAATAACTTACAGATACAAACTAATGATAAACTACAATTTCACAAAAGATTGTAAACATTTTGCACACTTGTCAGTCCTTTCTTTTAGGCAAAGTGCTCTTTTGATGACAAATAAATTAACAGATACACACTAGAGTGAACTATTTCCAGACAATACAAAAAATGTTTTGATTTGTTTTCTTCTTGTAAACATAAGTTTTACAAAAAATGAAGAATCAATAAAAGTGTCTTGCAGGCCAACTATAGATACATACCTGGGCAGCAAAGTGATGTTGGAAATGCTTTAGGTGTTAAATAAAAAATTAACAGTAATATCTTTTCAATGGTCTTTTATACATAATAAATGACAAATTTATATCCTTAATCAAGTCTATCCCTGAAAACAGAATTAGGTATGACTTATTGGCAGTTGTGTCATTGAATGGGGTAACAAGGGCTGGAGTCCAAGAGTTGTTGGTGAATGAGCTACAAAATAGAAAGAAATTTGTGGATCAGTTTTGTAGGGTGCATAAAACTGATTTATAAACAAACAAAAACAATCCAAGGCAATGTTTTCATCACTCATTATAGCTGAGGGCACCAAGCTACACTCATTCCACTGACCTCAGCAGAAGCATTAACCTATTCAGCATAGTGAGAGTCCAGGAACAGTTTTACCCCCAAATCTTTATTTGGGGCCACAAGATTTTGCCATTTTAATGTCCTCCATCCATACCCCATTCACTGCACTTCACCCTGAAGCTAGAAAGACATGGGTTCCTCTTCAGAGATGCTGCTAGCTTTCTCATGAAGGTGTTTGTGTAGGATGATCTTCCCCAAGTTTCTTTCATTAATGTTTAATTACCTCCTCCCTAAGCATACATCAAAACACACTGGACTCAAGCAACACTACTGTCTTTCATGTGAACACACACAATTTTAATGCTAGTATAAGTAAATGGCAACAACAGTACAGGCTCTGATTTTTTATCTAACCAAAACTTAAAACGAAGTTTCTGCTTTCAGCAAGGGCTATGTTGCTTCAAACCAAACCTTTCTCTGAGACCAACTAGGAAATCTGGACAAAATTTTTAAAATCTGTTTGAAGGCATCTGAAAGACACTTAAGTAGTGAGGACTTACAAAGTCCCAGAGTGGAGGGAAAGAAAATGAGGATGCTTTTCCTCCCACAAAGTGACAATTTAAAACAAAACAAATGTCTGATAGGCCAAGAAGTTTAGCAGAGCATTCAGAAGTTAGACTTTGGCAGAGTGGTGAGAAACAAAAATTAAAAAGCAGGGCCCGCTGAAGAGGAGAAGCCCTAGTTAAAAACAACAACAGAAAACAAAACAAAACAGGGATTCATTTGTGATTCCAAAGGGCTAACTCCAAGAAGTAGTAAAACAAAAATACACCAGCCCTCTTAAGGATTTGTGCCTGATTGGATTAAGTTGATTTCACCCTATTCTGACTACCTGGGGGGTAAAACTAATCTTCTCTAGTGGAAGATATCATCCACAGCCTCAAATTATTTTTAGTTACTCATACCCAACATCTGAAATGCAATAGCAAATAAGAAGACAAATAACAAGACATGACTTGAAAGAAAATAAAGAGGAAAATTAAGAAAACAGAATAGACCCACCAAAGATCCAGATATTGGAGTTATCACACCTGAACTTTAGTATAACAATTTAAATAAGGATAAAGTGACAAAATGGATGATTTCAGCATATAAATGGAAATCTTAAAACTGAAAAACATAATAAATGAAATTAAGGAGTCGGTGGATGATTTTTTTTTTACAGGATATTAGATACAGAGAGCATTAGTGAACTAGAAAAATAGTTCAGAAGAAAACAAGAAAAATTTTTCATAGGAGCAAAAACAATATTTGAGGAGGCAAAAGCTGAGAATTTTCCATAATGAAAGACATCAAACTACATATTCAAGAAGCACACCCAGGCACAGTATGATAAAACTTTTTCAAGACAAACACAAAGAAAAAAGTTGAGGAAAAAAGACGTTTATTTTCGAAGGAGCAAGAAGGTCAATAGCTGACTTTACCAATAAATGGGGCCAGGTTAATTAGCTATCCATATGCAAAACAAACAATGAAAATCAGAAGACAAGGTAATCATATCTTCAAAGCGCTGAAAGAAAATAACTACCAACCCAGATTTCTACTTATAGAGAAAATACCACTTACAACTGAATCAAAAGAAATACTTAGAGATAAACTTAACAGAAGATGTGCAAGATTACTAAACAGAAAACTCTAAATCATAAGAGATGATTTAAAGATGATCTAAACAAATGGAAAGACATGCTAAAGTTCATGGTATGGAAGAAAATACTGTTAAGATGGCAATTTCCTAAAATTGATCAATATATTTGCTGTAATAGATTGTATCAAAATCTTAATTGTTTTCCCTTTTGGGGTAGAAATAGACAAGTAGGTAAATTTTATGAAAACATAAAGGGCCAAGAATGGGCAATACAAACTTGAATAACAACAAAATAGAAACGCGTTATCATATATTAAAAATTATAGACCTACCATGATTAGAATGATTAAGTAGCAACACAAAAATAAATAGACCAATAAAATAGAACAGAAGGTACAGAAATTGACACAACATATGGACATTTGATTTATGGCAAATATGTCTCTACAGAGAAGCTGGACATTTTCTATTTTCATCAACATAACAAAAAAGCTTCACTTTCTACCTCACACCACACACAAAATTCAGTTCCAAATGAATTGTAAATCTACACAGCAAAGGTAAAACAAAGTTTCTAGATGATATCATAGAAGATATATCTTCATTATCTTTGAGTATAAACAATTTCTTGCACATGTCACCAAAAAAAGCATGGCTCATGAAGGAAAAATGATGAAATAAACTACATTAAAATTAGGAACTTGTGCTCAATGAAACATTCCATTAAGAGAGTAGAAAAAGCCAAGCTACTAAGTAGGAGAAAATATTCTAAGCACATACAATTATCAAAAAGCTTTATATGCAGATTACATGAAGAACTTAAGCAAATCCATTTAAATAAATAATAAAGACAAGCCAGTAGGCCAAAAGACAAAAAGACTTGTACAGCTCTTCACAAAAGAGAATATACAAATGCCTGATGAAAAAATGCTCAGTCATCAGGGAAAGGCAAATTAAAATAAGATTGCACTGCACAATCATCAAATTTGCTAACATCAGGAAGTTACACCATACCAAGTGTTGGTGAGGATGTGAAGCACCTTGAACCTTGCTGCTGGTCAAGGTGTAAACTGGTTCAACCACTGTGAAAAACTATCTGTCAGAATGACTGAAGTTGAGCATATGTGTAGCCCATGACCTTATGTCCCACTCCCAGGTACATATCTAGTAGAAATGTGAATTAATGTGCACAAAAAGCATGTACAATAAAGTCCATAGCAGCATATTCATAAAAGCACAAACTAGAAAAAACACAAATATCTATTAACCAGGAAATGGATAAATTGTGGTATATTCCTACAGTGGATTTCTATATAACAATGAAAACAAATAACAGATTCTCACAATAATATAGGTGAATCTCACAATGTAATTGAAAGAAGTGAGACACAAAATACATTCTGTATGGTTCAAAAAGGGCAAAACTAAAGGGTGGTTTTAGAAATCAGTGCCATGTTACTTTGGGAGAAAAGGATAATAATTGGAAGGAGACATAAGAGAGGCTTCTGAAATGCTAATTATATCTGCTACTTTGGGCAATATCTATACGGATACATTCATTTTATTAATTCATCAAGCTGAATAGTTATTACGTATGCACTCTTCTAAATGTGTGATTTTCTTCTATAAAAAACAACTCTTTAACAAAACTTATTAAACTCCCATCTAAAGATCTGAGTGAACACTTGCTCTGATCACAGGAAATAAAGTATTTAAATATTTACCGGTAAAAACAAACAAAAAATTTCTAAGTAAAGATCAAGCATTGAGTCATTATTAATATTTGCATCTTAGCTGCAAGGTGAGTATTAAACTTCTTCCTTAAAATGTAATCACAGAAATAAAAATGTTTGGATAATTTTGCTCTCTACTGCACCCCCCACAATATTTTTCAGCTACTACTGAGGTAATATTTCAAAATGTGAATTGTATCAATAATCTAATATTAGAAGTTACCAGTTGCTGATTGCCTGGGAGACAGCCGTTAAATGTTGGGATACCTACCATCCATATAACTATGCAGCGCAGTTAACATCGTTCCATCTTGGGGCACATAGGCAGAATAAGCCATTTCTTCTAACATGGGTGGAGACAGCCTGGAGGGTGGGACTGCTGTGACTGGGGTGGAGGACGAGTGATTAGGACTGACGTGTTTCTTGTGGCGTGCTCTACAATTCTGAAACCACACCTGAGCAGGGAGAAAAGCAAGAGAAGTAGGTAGGTTACACACCAGCTTCTGAGCACATTATCAACTCAGTTAAAAAATGAATGCAACCTCAATCACACTACCACACAAGCACTGCATAAATGTAACTCAGCTTTTATAAAAGTTCTATAGACAGAAAAGAAACATTTTAGTCCAAATAACAGTGGTCATTTTTCTTGCTCAGTTGATAGCTCTCTGGTGATTTACCTAAAAGCCAATTCTATTTAAGTAGGAAAGGGGACCAATTGCTTAAGGGATTTTGGTTTGTTGAATTTGAGTTGGTCAAATGTTAAGGTTACCCCTTGAATGCAATTATTAAACTCTATTGGATTTGACTGGGTGCTGTGGCTTATGTCTGTAATTCCAGCACTTTGGGAGGCTGAGGCAGGCAGATCACCTGAGGTGAGGGGTTCAATACCAGCCTGGCCAACATGGTAAAACCCCGTCTCTACTAAAAATACAAAAACTAGCTGGCCGTGGTGGTTCGTACCTGTAATCCTAGCTACTCGGAAGGCTGAGGCAGGAGAATCACTTGAGCCCAGGAGGCAGAGGTTGCAGTGAGCTCAGATTGCGCCACTGCACTCCAGCCTGGGCGACATAGCAAGACTCTGTCTCAAAAACAAAACAAAACAAAACAAAACAACAACAACAACAAAAAAGCCAAAACAAAAATACCCCAAAAACTCCATTAGATTTTAAAAAAATAAAAATAAAAGCCAATTCTATACTAAATCGGCATCTTCCCCAGAAAAGGTGGGGAAGGGCCCTCAAGAATTCCAGAGAAATCTCCTTGGTTTTACTACTGGTATTTAGGACAAAAAGAAAAGCAGAAAAAGCTCTTTTAATCAGAACTTTAAAAAAAAAAAAAAAGACTACTAAATGTATTCTTAGGCACCTGCTGGACTTATTTCAAATCCTTGTTCAAATGACTAAAATCCCTACTGAGAACTTAAAGCTTTCTACAAACCTCTTGATTCAGTTATTCCAGTCAGATTTTAACCTGCTGAGTTCAATTTCTCTTGGTGAATACATAGGCTATTCCCTAAGAAGCATGTTAAGGTCAGGTCTTTAATAAGAAAAAAACTCATAATATTTAAGTAGAATTAAATACAAACACATCCACTGATGAGAGTTCACAAAATGTAAAGTGCTAACCACCCTGCTGTCCACTCTACTGCAGAAATAAAAGAAGCAAATTCAGGGCAAGTGGAGCTTTACATCCAGGTCAGTCTAGGCTGCCCAGAATGCTCACTCCTGTAATCCCAGCACTTTGGGAGGCCAAGGCGGGTGAATCACGAGGTCAGGAGATCGAGACCATCCTGGCTAAAACAGTGAAACTCCATCTCTACTAAAAATACAAAAAATTAGCCAGGCATGGTGGCGGGTGCCTGTAGTCCCAGCTACTTGGGAGGCTGAGGCAGGAGAATGGAGTGAACCTGGGAGGTGGAGCTTGCAGTGAGCCAAGATCATGCCACTGCACTCCAGCCTGGGCGACAGAGCGAGACTCCGTCTCAAAAAAAAAAAAAAGAGAGAGTGTTTCTTCATTAAAATACTGATCACTTTTTTTCCATCACTCCAAACAATTCTGTCATGAGAGGAAAGAGAGGCGAAGGGATAAAAACTTAGCATGAGAACATTTTGGGATCAGGGATATGAGGCCAGGAAAACATCAGGGGCATAAGTCTGTTCAAGGCTGGTGGTAGGGCCTTGACGGCACAAGGCAATCAGGGCTGATTAATGTGAAATAAAAGGAAGCTGCAAAGAATTTATAAGAAAAAGCTGGCCTTACTTCAGAACTACACCCTGCCCCTGGCATTCAAAAATAGAAGGTTGGCAAAGTATACTCTCAAGAGTGATAAAAACTAAAAGAATAAAAAATTAATAATCTAGTGGGGTATATAGCCTTGAGCAGGAGGCTGAAAAGTAGCAGCTAAGGAATGTTTCTGGGACAAGACTTAGGTATCCACCAGTAAGACAAGTGGGAAGTCACAGCCTCCTCCACATCCCTGTTCTCTGGAGTGTTAGTGAGACTCAGAGATACCTATAGACCACACCCCAAACTCCACAGTTCTGCCCACAGGCTCTGGAACAATAGATGTCACTACTAACACTAGTCTCACCCAAATAGGATGACATTACTCATTCTCCAATGTGTAAGGGGGAACCACTGCCACCGGCCTTTTTCCCTTATGGGACCCAGAAGACATATACGCCAGAGGACTACATATAACCTAAAACATGTTGCACTATGATTCCCAGAGTTTCTTCAAAGTATCTGTCTCCAATAAATTATATATTGAATGGAACCTATGCAGTTGTAAAACAAAAGAAACACCATCTTTTGATTGAAAAAAAAAAAAAACACTCAAACTTTGTAAATAAACATGAAGAAGGTATAATATAAACAGCAGAATAACTATCTTGTTAAGCAGCTTCTTGGAAAGATCATCCACAGGTAATCAAGCAGAAGGAGGTTTGCAAAAACAAAGTATCATGTAACTAACTGGTAGAGCAAAATATAGTTTAAGATTCCAGACATCAGGAAATTCCTTCTGGCATGAATGCTACCCAGCTTCAGAATCAAATATAAGTCCTTTTGACTCTCCTCACTGACAAAATTTCCTCCTTCTTGTTTGCAAACCTCCAACAAGAGTTAACATTTTCTGAGTAACTACTTTAAATTTTTTGACTTCTAAATCATAAACTAAGCTAAAATCAGGCCATGTAGATATAATGGAAAAGCAAAATACTAATGCAGAGAATGAAACCTTTAGAAAGCCCAGACAAAAAGCCAAATATAATAATTTTATATATGACAAAGATGGGATTTTATTGGGAAAGCATGTTTCACTGATTTAGGGAAAACTGATAGAGTTTGAAAGAGAGAAAAAAATAGATAAAACCCTATCTCCCATGAACCAAGCCAGATAAATTAAAGTTTAGGCGTAAATAATTGAAACAATAAAAGTTTAAGAAAACAAAAGGCAACATTGAAATACTCTCTAGATATGGAAGCATAAGAAAGGCCAAAACTAGACCCGGCGTGGTGGCTCACACCTGTAGTCCCAGCACTTTGGGAGGCCGAGGTGGTAGATCACAAGTTCAGGAGTTCAAGACCAGCATGGCCAACATGGTGAAACCCCATCTCTACTAAAAATACAAAAATTAGCCAGTCATGGTGGCAGGTGCCTGTAGTCCCAGCTGCTCGAGAGGCTGAGGCAGGAGAATCGCTCGAGCCCAGGAGGCAGAGGTTGCCGTGAGCTGAGACTGCACCATTGCACTCTAGCCTGGGCAACAGAGCAAGACTCCATCTCAAAAAACAAAACAAAACAAAACAAAAAGGCCAGGCGCGATGGCTCACTCCTGTAATCCCAGCACTTTGGGAGGCCGAGGTGGGTGGATCACGAGGTCAGGAGTCGAGACCAGCCTGGCCAATATGGTGAAACCCCGTCTCTACCAAAAAATACAAAAATTAGCTGGGTGTGGTATCACGCACCTGTAGTCCCAGCTACTCAGAAGGCTGAGGCAGGAGAATTGCTTGAGTCCGGAAGGCGGAGGTTGAAGTGAGCTGAGATCGTGCCACTGCACTCCAGCCTGGGTGACAGAGTGAGACTCCATCTCAAAAAAAGAAAAACAAAACAAAAAAAAGGCCAAAACCATCAAAAGACTGGGAGATTTAAACACATAGAAATATAAATGTTCTGTGTGGAAAAAATAAAAAGGAAATTGATGAACCGTGAAAGGTTAACATGACAGATAGGATTAATAAATATCAGTAAGATATAGAGAAAATAACCCAACAGAAGAGTGAGCTAAAAACATACGGTCTTAAAAATGAAAAAATAAACTAATTTGTTCAAGCTCATTGATAATATAAGAAACAGAAATAAAATCAATGAGATTTTCTTTTCTAACTATTAAATTGTAAAGGATGTAAAAGAGTAACAGTATTCAGGATTCTTCAGAGTTGGGGAAAAGGAACTCTTGTACGTAGCTCCTGGCAGAATAAAGTTGTATGAACTTTCTCAAAGGCAAAGAGATTTCATGTTTGTATAAAGGCCCTATGCATGTTTTATCTTGGGACTCAACAATCTCCCTTCCAGAAATTTATCCTAAGGAAACTATTGAACAAGCACGCAAGGTAGATATACAATGTTGCTCATGGCAGCATTTTATAATAGTGAAAAATTGGAAGCTAAATAAATTGTGCTATGCTCAATATATGTGGCAATAAATATGATGTTAATATGGAAGGGTATTCCTAGTACACTGATTGGAAGAAATAGCAATAGTTTACTCTGTCTCTGCACAACATAAAAGTCATAATTCACTTATCTGAAAGAGTATGTGAACAGTGATTGTATCTGGATGCAGTGTGTGGGGAAAAAAATCACTCATCTTTATTCTTTGACTTCAGTATAAGGACACTCTGCTTTTATTACAAATGTCTTACTAAGCATATTTGTAACTAGGAAACGTGAAACTCTCCATGTATCAGACCAGTTTCCTCCTAATCTTTGGGTGACCTAGTTTGCATATTAGAAGAAGTCTAGTAATAAAAACTCTTTTTTCTTACCTTTCTAAAATATTATGCCCAATGCTAGGAAGGAGGCTGAGGGAAAGTATGATTACTATTTGAGATCACAGTAATTCTTATAAAATACTCTGAAGGGCTACAACATATAGTGAGCCTATGTATAGATACAAATAATAAACACATAAGCATGCTAGTACTCTTTCCTTTGGAATCATATCAAAAATATTTAATGTTCAACCTTAACATACTGAAAGCCAACATTCAAAATATATTCTCCAAATGGTAGGGCTTAGGGCAAAGTTAACTTGCTCATAGTACTAGTAACCTAAATGCCTGGAAATTACATGACAGATGTCTGCCTGTGTTCCTTAGTCCTTCAAATATGAAAAGCTCTAAGAAAACTCTCCTTCTTCTTTGCTTCCAACTTCAAAATGATATAAGTCATGCATCTGACTTACCTGAAGCTATCATTGTTATGAATATACAGAGTCTTAAATTAGAAGGAACTTTTAGCCCATGGAGTCGGAACTACCTGCCAAAGAAAACTGTTCTCCCAGGCACAGGAAACTCACTACCTTCCTTGGTAGTCCGTGCCATTTGTGTAGCCTTTCAATAACGAAAAAATTCATTATGAGTGAACACCAGTGCCTTTTTCTACATTCCGTTGCAGGGAAGCCTTTCACAAATATTTAAAGACACCTACTCTGGATATTACTCTTTCTCTTACCATCTCCTGGCCTTATCTCCAGATAAATATCCCTGCTGCCTTTAATATTATGGCATGATCTAAATCTTTCACAACCCTGGTAGCCTTTGAGGTAGTATGTTTTTCAGATTGCTTATTAGTCCCTTCTTAAAATTTGGCACTCTGAAATAAGCACAATAATCTGGATATCTGAAAGTGCTGAAGTGGTAGAACTTGTCTCCTAAGACAGCCTCATTACCTTGCAGTCAATTAAAACACTGTGAACCCTAGGTCTTTAGAGAAGCTGCAGTATCATCAGGTCTTTTCCATCTGCTTCTTTGTACAGGTGATTTGTTAATTATGAAACCTTTAGGCTTACAGAAGAATAAGTACCCATGTATCAACCACCCAAATTAAGAAACAAAATATAATATGTGCAATGAAGACATTTGCCTCTCCCCTCCCTGAGTTTCCTCTTGCCTTTTATGGTTACTTGCTTTCACTCCTTAAATTTTTTGGACTTCCAGTGTTATTTAAAATTATTTTCCGGCTAGGCACGGTGGCTCACCCCTGTAATCCCGTCACTTTGGAAGGCTGAGGCGGGCGGATCACAAGGTCAAGAGTTTGAGAACAGCCTGACCAACACGGTGAAACCCCGTCTCTACTAAAAATACAAAAATTAGCTAGGCATGGTGGCTTGCACCTGTAATCCCAGCTACTCAGAAGGCTGAGGCAGGAGAATTGCTTGAACCCGGGAGGCGGAGGTTCCAGTGAGCTGAGATCACACCACTGCACTCCAGCCTGGGTGACAGAGACTCTGTCTCGGAAAAAAAAAAAAAAAAAGAAATAAAATTATTTTCCATTTCCCTGGTCTCTCTGATAATCTTGACATAGCTGGCCATCTCGTTCTTGAATTCACCCCACTTCTTCAGCTTCCATGCTTCTTCTCCACCCGACTCCTTCCTCAACTCTGGCTGTTACTACGTCCCATTTAAATAGCACCTCTTACCCTGCTCTCCTCTCTGAAACCCGTTCTTCACCTTTTATACCCTATGATCTCTTTCTAAAGGATCTTATCTAATTTCATGGCATTAGATCTCTTTGCTTGAGTCCTGTTCATTCTTTCAAATACCTGTTTGCATAGTTAACTGCCACCATCACTGCATAATTAGCACAGCTAAAAGGGTCCAACTTCCAATCCAGCTTTCTTTTGACTTTCACATTCCTGTCAATGGCACCATTCCCAAGATTACTTTGACTTGAAATTTATAAGTCACTGACGTTTTTGAGAGAGGATCTTACTCCATCACCCAGGCTGGAGTGCAGTGGTACTATCATGGCTGACTGCAGCTTCAACCTCCTGGACTTAGGTGACCCTCCCACCTCAGCCTCCCGAGTAGCTGGGACTGCAGGTACACACTAGCATGCCTGGCTGTTTTTTTTTTCCTGTAGAGATGGGGTTTCACCATCTTGCCCAGACTGGTATCAAACTCCTGTACTCAAGTGACATATTTGCCTTGACCTCCCAAAATGCTGGGATTACAGGTGTGAGCAACTGAGCCTGGCAGAGTCATTTACTCTTTGACTCCTCTCTGCTTCCCCATTGCAGTTACCAATTCTTTCTTGTCTTTCTAGCATCCATCAACTGTCATCAGTGTTCACTCAATAAAATGTTTCTCAGCTGGGCATGGTGGCTCATTGCCAATAATTCCAGCACTTTGGGAGGCCAAGGGAGGAGGATTACTTGAGTCTAGGAATTTGAGACCAGCCTGGGCAACACGGTGAGACTCTGTTTCTACAAAAATTTAAAAATTAGCCAGGCATGGTGGTGTGCAACTGTGGTCCCAGTTATTTGGGAGGCTGAGGTGGGAGGATCACCTGAGACCTGGAGGTCGCTGCAGTGAGCTGTGATTGCGCCACTGCACTCCAGCCTAGGCCACACATGACCCTGTTTCAAAAAGTTTCCCAAATGAATTCTACCCCAGTTAAGTGTCTCTTCAGAAACAAACAAACAAAAAACAAACAACAACAACAACAACAAAACCACACTACTTTGCTGGGCATTCCAGCCTTCCAACTAAGCTGCTTACCTCTATCTAGTCTCTCCCAACTCCAGTTCTTCCCATGTGCTGTGACTAGCCCTTTCTTCCTAAAATCACATATCATGGCTTTTACCTGCTCATAAGAGAACTCTGCATTCACAGGCCTCTCCAACTTTAACTCCAACAATTTCATTTCCCACTATTTCCAAACATAAATTCTACATTTGAAAAAACTTGCACTAATTCATCACTTTTCAGCTTTGTTCACACCAGTTCCTCTCCCTGGATCTTTGGCAAAGGCCATCAGCAGCCATCACACACACAATCATAAAAAAAGTAGGAAAAAACACTGACCTTAGAGCAAGATTTATCTTGGAACATGTTTAGCCTGAGGATCTTAGGGTTGCTGTGAGTACTGAATGAAGTAACATGAGCAAAGACTCATTTGACAAATGGTAGCCTAGCCCAAGCAGGATAATCATTACATTTTAAAAATTTGATTTAGAATGTGAAGAGACTTAAAATGAGAAAGCAATGTTTTCACATTTCTTCACACACAAAAAAACCCCAATGCATACTTATAAATACCCAGAATTAGAATTTTTTGTTTCTCTTGATTGACCTTTAAGTTAATCACCTGTGGCCAGGTACAGTGGCTCATCCTGTAATCCCATTACTTTGGGAGGCTGAGGTGGGAGAATCATTTAAGCTCAAGAGTTCAAGATCAGTCTGGGCAACATAGGGAGACCCGATATCTATTTTTTAAAAACCTTAAAAAAAAAAAAAGTAAAGTAATCACCTGTATCACACGTCTGCTCAAGCCTGTCCTTTCTGCCAATTTCTGGAGTGTCTGTGCATCTGGGTTGTTGTCCTGAGCAAACTGTGCTTGCATAACCTGTTGTTTAAAACATGTATGTAGTAAATAGCTAAAAACAAGCAGCTCAGTCTTCTTCCTGCATTTTTATCATAAGAGGTAAGACATGCACAAGAACATGGGATACTTTTGTTACTTGAAAATCGGTATGGGGAAATATGTGTAAGTGAAAACGAATGCATATTTTGTAAATTTATACACAAGTTGCTATGCTGAGAACTTTAAAAAAATCCATTTCAATGTAAAACTCTCTCAACTATGCTGTTAAAAATAAGCTCACCTTTTCTTTTCTTTCAATCTTATAACCCACAAATCAAATAGCAATAGTTTCATTTATTGTTTTTTCCATTTTGTTAAAAAATTGCCAACATTTGAAAACTTAATACAAAAATCATATCACATTTGTCTCCAACCTTTCCTGAGCTAAAGATGTTCAAGGCCCCTAATACCTAATAGTATACAGATCAACAGAAGGATTCCACTTAATTGTAACAACTCCATCATAGTTTTGAGCACTAGCTCTATGCAAAAAAAAGGTGTCTAAAAAGAGACACTCACCAGTCCACTGAATAAGAATTTACCAGAGTCTAAACATGTATATATTTTAAAAGCTTACAGGTGATTCTGATGTAAGACTTTGGATTGAAACCACTATGCCAAGTGCTAAGAGATAGTGAAATATGAAACAAAACTCTTTGGATTTAATTTCCTGGCAGAAAGATGCTGACATGCCAATGACTACCTATAATAAAAGATAAAGGGAGAAGAGTAGTGTGGGAGAGAGTACTAGAATATAAGCACAAGCCAAAAACTTCGAATTCTTTCAGAAAAGAGAATCATTATGAGAATTAAGTGAGATACTTGAATTTTATTACTAAAAGTCAGTCAACTGAGGGAAGCATTACAAAATGTAAAAAATGTATTATTATGAAGAATGAGAGAGAAGAGTTTGGCACCCAATGTGATTGTGCTTGTCTACAGGCACAGGATGTGGGTAACCAATCTATTAAAGACCTCAAGCACTGCTGGACTTTACTCTTTTCAGCAGGCAAAATTAATTGCATTCTCCACTATGCTCCTCATATAATACTATCTTCTGCCACTGCACTTGTCACAGGGTAGCTAAATAATTTGTTTTCAAGTTTATCTCCATAGTGGAAAGTGAGTTCCTTGAGATCAAGGGGAATGTCTTATTCTTCGTATCCCTAGGAGTTAAACTCCCTTTCTGTCAGAGAGTATGTTAAGAGTTTCTGACAGAGTAAAACTTGGCAATGTAAGGAAAATCTGAAGACAGTGTAGAAAAAAAGGCCAATATTGTTCTGGGAAACCTTCTGAGGTTTACAAATTTTGAGGTTTACAAATTTACCCTTCTAGAATTAAGTATTCTTGGCTTCCCATCTAACTATATTGTATCTACAGACTCACTGTAAACAGAACATGGATTTTTGCTTTTAAAAAAGGGCAGAATTGGCTTAAAAGTTTATTCTTGCTCAGTTCACTTTATTCTTTCTTTCCTACTCCAAATGTGTTACTTTGGTATCTTCCTGTGAAAATAGAGTTATGTTTCTATGCAGTTGAACATGTAATAACCCCAAAGAGAAAAAGAACGAGCAAATTATGTCTTTGTTTTTTAATTTTTCAAATAGAAAAATGTTGAACAGATTTGGGGATTTTTTTTGTAAGGTCATTATTAATAATTTACAAAACAGAAACTTCATGCCTTTCATAAATGCATTTTTAAATTCACAAATTTAACTGCAATCAAATTGTATTTAATTAAGTAATTTCTCATTAAAGAGTAAAGCAAAACAACTCTGATCATTTAGAATTGAAATATTCTAAAGGAAAAGTAAGATGAGTTGATTGTTCTTCCTTTCAATAGTATCAATGATTAGTCTCACACACACAAAAAGAAAAAAGAGGTACTTTTAATTTCTACTTAGTTTCACTATTCTCTAGGCACTAATGCTGCTGAAGCCTACTTCACTCCTTTTCCAAGTTCTTCTAACGTGGACAAGGAGTGAGCCTCTGTAGACACTCATCATTTTTAGGCCAGGAGATCTACCAGAAAAGTCAGGAGGCTGCATAGCAGTAACTCAATCTGAAAACAGACTAAAGCAGGAGCTAACTTTGGTGTGTTTAATATTAATAATCACTAAGTGAGTGCTTCTACATAGAATAAGCAATCCATAATATTAGCAGGAAATTCTTAAATATCATTTCTACAAATGGGGCGGTATTTGAAATATATTTGCCAATACATCCTCTGAGTCTTAAACTATTTTTTCTCCCCATAAATCTCTATAGAATAATTTTGGAAATTTTTCTTATTTATCCCTTCCATTTTAACTCTCCTCTGTCCAAAGCAGGTACTGACTAGATAGTCTTGACTTACTCACTGGTCACATGTAATATTTTATTATCTTGCCAAATTCAAGCTCTACTTGAAAATATTCAGCATTCCTAAATGTAGGAGAGTTTGACAATAAGGATACCAAATTTATTAGAGTGTCTGGCTAAAATAAATGATTCAAAGTTTTTTAAAATATCTATTTCAGATTCCTAAATTATAAAGAACCACTTTAGGACAAAGATTGTATCTCATTTGTTTCAGCCACCCCTTCCATAAGATAAAATGCTAATAAATATTGAATGAGAATATACTTTGAAAGCATATTACCTATGCTTTCATCAGTAATCTGAAAATGGTAATATGCTTTCATTTTTTAAAACCTATAATTCTGATATACAATTTTTAAAACTTATGATTTAGATCACATTTACATACCATAATGCAAGGCTTAAATATTTTATGCATGTTTAACCATAAGGCTATCTACAAGATTCAAAATCTCACTCTTTTGTTTTAGCTGCTGCTGCTATTAATTGGAGTTTTGATAAGACAGACTTCCACTCATGGTCTCCTGGAAGATCAAGCAAAATGAAGAGACCAGATGTTTGAGGAGAAGGTTCCAAATCTCTTCTCAACCATTCCCTTGGTGGTTTGCTTTGAGGAGTTCCTGCACTCTTGAATGAGGTTTGTTGTAAAAGTTAAAGGAGATAAAGTAGATAAATGCCTGGTATAGGATTTGGCATAAAAAGACCTCCACAAATATTATTCCCATTTTATTTAATTAGTATTTGTAATTATTTTCCCATAGAAAAGTGTCTATCTACAGTGGTTTCAAATTTTCACAATTTTATTTTTAATAATAAATTATTATATCAAATAAAAGTTATCAACCTTGTAATTATTAAAATTACAGCCAGTCCTTCATGGGAACAGACCATTGTGAAAACAGATTTATATTAGAGATTCTATTTTAACTAGACACCTTTAGTGACTGAGTATTTTTCCAGGTCTTTCAGAAGTACTCACATCTTCTGACAGGGCATTGTGTGATCTTCATAATAATCCAATGAAGAACCCAGAAAGCAAGGCTCAAACAGAGATACTTCCTTCAATTGGCTTATCTTTCATTTTTTGCTTATTGACTATGTACTTTATGCCTAAATTAAGAAATCGAATTTATGCCTAAATTAAGAAATCTGAAACAATCATCCATTTGGAAAATTCTTCTGAATGGATCTAGATTTTAATGCTAGAGTGCTTCCCATTGCCACGTTCCCTTGGAATATGTGTGTCACATCAAGGTTTCTTTCCTAAATCATTCTCAAAATAAAAATTATCTCCTGAAACACTTGTATCCATCTTAAATACTGGCAGGTCTTAGAATACTAAACGTGATTTTTGAAAAAGTTACTTTTATTCATTTGTTAACACTGCATAAATGTCCTTTAAAGTCTGAGCTAAGATGGATACTATGTATAGGCACCCAGCAGTGTGATAGGTGTTCAACAAATGTTACTTTTCCTTAACATGAAACAAATACCTCAGCCACATTAATCTTTTAGAAAATATGATTTCATTATCTGCAAAAATGCCAGAAGGAATCATTATATAGGTTTATAAAGCAAAGAGTAATTTAATTATTTTGATAATTTGTATAAATCAAATTTATAACAATCATGTTTAGGGCAACTAAGCTAAAAAAAAACCCTCCCTTTTCAGGAGACATAATAAAACTTTAATATCAAATTATAGAAGTACTCCCTTTACCACCTTTAAAAACATAAAGGAATCTGCTCAATTGTAGTCAACCAGTAGTTTCCTATTTACTTTAAGGCACTTTCAATTATTTCCTACTCAAAAACCGTACAATTGTGTTCATTAAATGACTCATTGCAGTTTGTTACAAAGACTAACACATTAGCGTCCCATAGACTCACATGGGACATGTATGTCTCTTTTCAGAGTCTCAAAATATTTTGTCTTCCATTGCAATTATGTGTAGTAATATAAATGCCTGGTTCAGAACGATGCAATCAGGAAGTCAGGACAAAATACTTTGTTTCCACTTTGATGTTGATACCAATAGACCCCAGGGAAACAAAACTTGAATGACTATTTCATATTATATTATGATGCTAGAAATGCAAACACTTTAGGGCAATAAGTATGTTTTCATATATTCACCAAATTAGTTTTCATAAAACACATAGGCTAATTTTTTAGAAAACATAAAAATGTTTTTGGGCAGCATGGAGGTTACTTTTTGTTTTTTTGGTTGGGAGGGGCTTCAAAAATCAAAAATTCATTGTTATGCTTACCTGAAGCTGATCTGCTGTAAAGCTGGTCCGAGCTCTTTTTGCTGGTTTTGGATGGTTAACATCTTGCTCTGTGAGGAGGGCACCTTCCACACTAATCCCATTCCCTGCATTTAAAAAACACACTATATATGTTGGTAATTCAAATGGGTACACCCATCTTGCAATAACAGGTTTCTTATATCTCTTGGCTTTTTGTGTAACTGTATATGTTTTCTAGACGGCAAAACCCCTTAAGTTTTAAAACATACTACAGATATACTGTACAAAAAATATTCCATTTACAGACTTGTATATTTAGTGAAAAGTTCAAAAAGTTAGAAGTACACATCTAAGGCCCAGCAAATACAGGAAAACAACTATTTACAAAAAGAAAAGCAAAACCCTAACTCAAAGCTGCTGCCTGAGAATATGGCACAAAACTAATACATACACCATGGCTTTCCTTGTAAATAAACAAATAGAGACCATCACAAACAGTAGAGTACTTAATGAGTTTTACCACACTTATACATTGTACAAAATAATGCATTCAGATGACCTTAGGAAAAGTTATTTTTATTCCTGTATTCACTGTCTCAAAAGACTCAAAAGTATTTAAGTACATATTTACCATTTTCTACTTCTCTTTTTAAATTATCCAGCATGCAGTCATAATGTACTCTGCAGAGGACTTTCTCTTCCACCAAAGCAAACTCCTCTCCTGTGGAAAGTTGCCTTTTGCAGGAAAAGCAGGCAAAGCATGCCAAGTGATAGACATTCCCCTTGGCTCTCCGGACCCAGTCAGTAGAATGGATGTGTCTCCCACATCGAGAGCAGCGAGTTCCATACCTTCTACATTAAATAGAGGTGTGGAAGGTAAATATTTTAATGCCTGGTGAGATATTCATCAGTCGAATATTAAACCGGCACATTATGTTACCCCATTGAAATAACCTAAGTATTTAAATATTGTGAGAATGAAACAAGAATCAATTATTTTTCTAAAAGTCAATATAATAAGAAATCAAGATGAGATAGGGTCACAACTCAAACCTGTTTATAAAAATAAGACCTTTTCTCTGTTCCTCTAAAAGAAGATTGAAGTTTTCTTTTAAAATGAGTTTTAAAATCCCTTTTGTTGTATCAAATATCAGTATATTTATAAATTTACTTAAAGAATCAAGATAAACACACATACTCTCCAGACTGAAAATCTAAAAGTGCAAAAGTATGCTGAAGATATTTATACTGAAAAACCGAAGATACAAATAATGACTTCTTAAAACCAAGTTAAGATTAGAAAATGATTTAAATATCGTTTTTAGGATGTTAAAATATGTAAATATTTAATGTTGAAATTATCAAAGAATGTATATAACAGAAATTCTTCACCCTGTTGGGTGAGAAAGGAAAAGTCAGAAATGTTTCCTTTGGTGAAAAAGCTATTGTATTGTTATCCATAGAAGGAAGGAAATATTTTCTAAATTTTCAGAGTCCTAACTGGACATTAAATGCAGGTCAATCTTAAAATACCAAAGCTATATGTAAATAGTTCTTTTCTTCTTACAGCCTGAGTGACTGGAACTCTTTGTTATGTCTCCTATTACAATCACAGTCGTGGCCCTGCATGCCCAAATCACACTAGATTAGTCAGTGTCTATTTATTGACAGATACATCTTTAAAGCTATTACCACTTTGTTTTTTTAGTTACTCTGAAAAATAGAATCCTAAAGACAAATTTCAGAATATAACATGAAGCAAGGAGTTTAAAAATCCTAAAGAACTAGACTTTCACTTGTAAAATCTTTCAAAGTAAACCTTTCAAAGGGCTTTAAGTTACTACCAAAAATTAAGATTAGCCTATCCCAAGTGAATGAGGAAGCAAATTATTACCAATATTGAAGTAATAAAAAGTAAACCTGCTGAGAAATATGCCTTTTTGGTAATTATAAAATTCTGTGATTTTAAAGAAGACTCTGGGTCTCATAAATTACTTTAAATTACCTAGCAATTTTTATTCAAATTAATCACTAAACTCTTTGAAATAATTTTTTGAAATGGAGTACAAACATAATTAGTATTACAGCCTTTATTATATAGTATTAATTTCCCCGTTTTACAATGAACATTTTTCATTTAGAAAAGTAAATAAAGAAAATATGTTGTAATTTTTAAAAGTCATTCTTGAGAATTATTTTAATTTCTACACAACTGTTCATACAGAATTATACCTTGGAAGAAACCTTAAATTTAAACTACACAGAGATCACATGCAGAAAATGTGATATCTCATCTAATTTCAGAAACTGAAGATTGGACAAAAGAAATAGTTTGAGGCAGAATTAGATTTGGTGTATTTATACCAGAATGGTCAATTCTTCTGAATACTATGGTTTATCATGGTGCCAAACCCTTAGAATTTTATAGGTTTATAAGTAGGGATCATTCTATGGTAAACTGGTAAAAGCATAACAAAATCTTGATTTTTCTCCCCCATAATGATTTTATTTCATCTAACCATTCCCACCAAACAGGGGCGTTGTCATAAGTTATCTTGTTTTTCATACTTTATACCTATGTACGGCAAAAAAGATTCCCTGTTTGTAATGCCTCAAACTTTCACTCCCCAAAGTGAAAGTATTATTTAACTTTTGTCTACTGAATTCCCAAAAAGGATAAACATGCTTATTTATACACATTATATCTCAAACAGGAAAGCACCCTCATTTTGAAATCTCTTAAATAAGAAAAACTGGGCTTCATTAAATAAAACTGAACAAGAAAAAGCCTATTACAAAAGTCTCTTTGCATAATAATTTATTCAAGTATCTACTAAGAAAAAGCTTCATAACATACCTGAAATAATCAAGTTTGCAGAAAATGTCTTTGTCTTTAATATAACAGCTGGTGTGCCTTCCTAGGGAGGTTCTGCAAACACTGCAGGAGAGACACCGGACATGCCAGCATAGGTCATTCACCTGTGAAGGGAAGAGAAGCCATTGTAATATCATATTTAAGAAAAGTATTCATTGGTTTTGTGTATTGGGCAATTTAAAAAACTGGCCCCTTAATATATTAACACATGCTCTGAATGTTTTCATCCAAAAGATGTCATTTTTGTAAACATGTATCTGGATATATTATCTTTTAGACCTCAACCAAAAATTTATACTAATATATGCCACATTTTGTGTTTATAATATTTTCTATTCCTTTGAAGAATTCAGGTTGCTTTTTCTTTCTTTCTTAAATGGAACCTTTATGAACACAGGGAATAGTTTGGTTACTTTAAAGTCCTACATACAGGTTTTTTTGTTATATTTTACCAAGTTCTTCCCAGCATGAAACCTTGTGGTTAAAGAAGACAAAACACATACTCTCTCAACCTATTTTTTGGCTAAACAATTATAAACTGTATACCTCCTAAACAGAGCAATAAAGAAAGTGAAAACGCAGGTTTGTAAGATAGTTACCTATACAGGACAGAAATTGCTTAGATAAATTTAAATGTTGATGTAGCAGAAGCCCGGGTTCTCTTCTAATATTAAACAGCTGAACAGAAACAATAGAAGTAAGTAGTAAAGTATATTGGTAAAACTGCTTATTGATTTGGCTACAGGAGAAAAAAATAAATCTAATCATAAGTGGTTCTAAAAAAGCACCCAAGCATTGTTTTCCACTTACACTTCAAGTAGTAAAACATAAGATGGTGTTTAATAAGGCCAGTATTTTATACTTTCTAAATAGGAACATGAAATATTGTCAATCCAGGGAACAAGTCATAATTACTTTCACTTTAAACTGTTGCCATTATATTATAAGCGCTACAACTTTAGCCCTGGAGTATGAAGATGTGTATTAGATAGAACTGGCTTGCATGCAATGCAGGCTCCCAAAGTTTGCTCTTGTTAAGTGGACACAAGAACCTGATTTATGCTTAATTGAATGTCATGTAAAAGAACAGTAACATACAAAAACACCAATTACACCCTAAAAATGGATCCAATGACTAAAATAGGAAAGTAAATGACTGTGAGATATGGCTTTTGCTCAACTGTTCCATAATAAAGACTATGTGTCTATCGAATTAGAACTACGGTCCAACATGTTTTTCTGCAATATATAAAAGGTACTCCGAAGCTGAAAGTTTTACTGACTTCTAATTACAGTTATGTGTCTCTTTCCAAAGCATTAATGAGAGTCTCATTTTGATGACATTCAAAAAGTTTTGGTCTTTACAAGAACTTAGAACTTACATGCTCACTATAGACAATATTTAAAATAATGAAAACAGAAAGAAATCTGAGGAAATCTGAATAAATAATATTAACAATGTTGAATACTGCCTTGGAAGTAAAAAAAGCATTTTCCTTATTTTTTTTCCTAAAATGAGACCAACCAGTATAAAGTTTAGAAGAACAGGCTTCCTTTAAAATTCCACTGTTTAGGGCCTTCTGTATTTCAGTCTTAACCAGGATTTTGTTTTGTTTTGTTTTTAAAGCTAGGCTTTAGGGGAAGAGCCATGGCCTCCCTCTTACTCCCTCCTAAAGCCAGACCTGGTTGTCACCTTTTTTCAAAGTTCACTTCCCTCCTAAAATGTCTGTTTATCTTCCATTTCTTTGCCAGGGAGTAAAGTAAGGTGAAGAGAGGAGATTCTGGAGACTATAAACCTACTATTAATCTAATCTGTGTATGTCTAAACATACAACTTGGACCAAGCCAGAAAAACTACCCAAAGGACAGAGCACTGAAGTTATTGGACAAGGTAATCAATGCATCTAACTCCTGTCATACTTTTCTAACTCCATTTTATTTGCCTCACAAGATAGTGTTTTTCTATATTATTTACACCCTAAAATAATATTTCCATACTAGGTCTAACTTTTTTTTTTTTTAATCAGTGACTCAAGTTAAACTCAAACTTTTCTGCAGGAAGTACTCAAAATGGAAAATAAAGGTTAATAATTCAGTTTTTGTCAATCATATAGTATCAAACTTTAGTTAGAAATTACACACTAAAGAATACAAGAAGTGGTACAATAATACTGTACATGGAAGGCTTCATTGGGAGGACTCCTGCCCTATTACAAAGGAAAGCTTTATGTAACTCACTTAACTTAGATTTTTATACAATACAAAGATATATAATATATAAATGTATACAAGATTAACACTAGAAACTATTATCTATTTCAGAGGGTGTGTTAAATGTCACTTCATCATAACCCTTCTATATCTTCTCTGCTGTGAAGGGTTAGAGCCTTCATAGGTCTACTCAGAAACATTCTTAAAGATTATGGTAATTATTGAGAGGGCTCATTAAAAATAGGATGCTAGTTTTAACCCAAAAGATGATTTTGCAATATCCAAAAGGCTCAGTTTTAGAAACATTGAAAGTGGAATCTTAAGAATGCAGATTTAAAGAGAAAGCCAATGTTAATTTGCCAGCTTTAAGAATCAACCACCAAGTAAGATTAATTTAGTCATTTTTAAATCTTTTTACCAAAACTTCTTCTGGCATTTTCTCTAGGTTTTATCTATAGGGTAGCATTCCCATTTTACAGATGAAGCAGCTTTGTATGTTGAGGTAGAAACTTAAAGAAACCCACTAACACGAATTTTGAACACATACTCTCCATAATTAATCCTTTTGAAAACCTAAGCAGGGTGGGGAGAGAATAGAAAGTGAACTGGTTTGCTACTAATTCAGTGTAGGAGAGACCATTATTTTAAATAGTGGTTTTAAAAAGCTGTTTAAGTTGAAACCCCATGATATTCTGATTAAGACACATGGGACCATGATCTGCACTGAGGTGGATAACTGTGGCCTGCCAAAATTTCTACTCCAAAATTCCCCCACAATATTTTAAGAGAAAAGTAAAACAAATTAAGACAATCAACTCTCAAACCACACTTGAAACACTTCTTCCCAGGCTGTGTGTGTCTAACTTTATATCAATTTCCATTTTCTCCCCAAGCACTCAAGATGATGTAACAACAGCATTGAGTGGCCTAGAAGTATTAAACCTTAATAAGAGCAGGAAGATATTGAAATGGTTTTTATTTAAATGGACCTATAAACTTTTACTTTGGAAAAACCTCAGGTAACTGTAAAAAAACATAGGACTGTATTTTTAAAATTTGTCCAGAAAAGATCCTTTAAGCTACTTTACAGTGGCTTTCACCAAAAGAGACACTGCAAAAGGGAATCAGTTAATACATACCAACTTAAAATTCTTCTAAGCAGTCATGGGCGTGGGCGTCACTGGGGTGGAGAGACCACAGTCCGTTTAGAGGGAACAAAGATGTTTAAGAAAGGAATAATTCAGGGCTGGGTGAAAAATAACTAAGCAGGTTTCTGTCTCAGAATGGATAAGGGTTTTTCCACTTCCCTTCCACTACAAGCCGGTGGCTGACTCCAGCGCATCCACACACATACGGCGCGTCCAGACCAGGATGTGTCACACATTAGCTGTTTTGCAACGACATAGAAGAGTCTGGGATTTCTTCTCACTTTATCCCACCGCATGAGTTGCCCTAAACTGGGCTGATTTTCTGCGAAAGCCTACAACCTCCACCCAGAACTTGAACGGAAAGGTTGGTGGGAGGAACATTACCCAGAGCTCCCACGCTAAGCCCGCTCCCCTTGGGCCTCGCACCCGAGGCCCTATCCTACCTTGAGAAGGTATTTGTCCACGATCTCCAGGCCGCAACTGTTGCACACACACTTGCCAGGAGGGCAGCCGGAGCCCGAGGCCATGGACCGGGGCGAGGACGACGGGGACAGCGGGGCCGAGGAGGAGCACGAGTCCTCGTCCCCCGCTCCCTCGGGGCTCACCTGCAGGAAACCGCGAGGCGCAGGCGGTTCTAGACCCCTCCTCCCCTTCGCATCCCACCTACCCACAAGGGCGCCCCCACCGCCTCCCCTCCCTTCCCCCTGGCCACCCCACCCCACCCCCAGCTTCTTAAGGTCACGATTCTCGCCCTCTTCCCCGAGTCCAAGCTCTGGCCACGCACCCGCCGGGGCTGCCGACCCCTGACCTATTCGGACCCCAGAAGTCTTGCGCCCCTGCCCTCCTCGCGGGCCAGCTAAGCTTCCCACCCCACCCAGACCCTCCCCGCCCCGTCCTCTGTCTGCTGCAGGAGGGGCCAGCTGGGCCCTGGAAGGAGCGCAGGGACAGCGGCCCTTCGTCCCGCGCCGCCTCCCCACGGCCAGTCTTGCCAGCACGCGAGCCCCTCCGCACTCACCAGTCCCTCTTCCCCGGCGCCTTTCCGAGTCCTCCCGGCCGCCAGGGCTGTAGTCCGCCCGCACTCCTCTGACATGAGCCCCTGACACTGCGGAGTAGGAGGGGGAGAAAGTATGGAGAAACAGATCAGAAGTTCCGAGCGTGCTGCCCGCCCCAGCCTCGGCGCGGGGAGCGAGCTAATGAAGGCCCTCAGAGTGCGGGGCAGCGCGTGCAGCCGTCACGGCGCCGGAGCCCGGGCGCCGCGGGCGGGCTGGCGCGCAGCCTCCTTCGCTGGCCGCTGGCGGCCGCCACCCGAGCGCTGGTAGCTCGTCCCGCGCTCCCCGGGCTCCGGGTCTCCGGCGCTCACCCGGGCACGTCGGTTCCCCGCCCCCCCGCCGGGGATAACAAGTTAATAACAATCATCCCCTCACAAAGCTCTTTCTTTCCAGACGTCAATCATAGCGGAGCGGGGAACACCGGGCTAAAGGGGGTGCGGGGCAGTGGGAGGTGGAGTGCGAGAGAAGAAAAGAGGATTGAGGAGGGGGTGGGAGAAGAAACTTGATTTCTTTAATAACCTCAATTAAAAGAGCAAGACACATATATATTTTTAAAAGGGGGCTTTTTGAATAGGATAGCCCGAAAGGTGAAGAGGTTTAATAGGATACTTGAAAGCTAATTACAGCGGGATTTAAGAAGCCTGGTGTTTGTTCCGATGACAATTTGAATGAAAATGCTTCAGATTAAACCGAGCCAGCAGCTCTTTCGTAAACTTACAGCAATTAGAGTGGCGAGTGATTTACACTCGTTTCTTTAAGGTGTAAATTGCCACTTATTGCTCAGTAAGTCAACATTTGAGCTACTAAAGGATTATTTTTAACCAGCGCAAAAAGCGGGTAGAATAATGGAAAATATCCAGCTGAATTTAATTTGTGCCATTACAAGAACTCACCCAACCTCTGACAAAATGTTTTAAAGAAACAACGCGCGTTACTCAAGTGTTTCCAAGTATTTGCTGGAGTTTTGTTCTTAAACGAAAACGCAGCGTCTCTGGGCTTAGACCGCTTTCGTTTCCAAAAACTCTAGCTCGGGGGCGGGTGGGTCCCCCGAACTCGCACTTCTGCATTTCTGACTGTTCACCTCCCCTTCTCCCTCCCTCTGGAAGCACCAGGCAAGATACCAACCTGGGGGCCTCCCGGACCGTCGGCCGAGACCCTCCCTTTCTGGGGTGCGCTCCCTACGCGGGACCCAGCGTAGCTGCACTGAGGCCGCGTCCTCACACACAAAGGGCGTTTAAACAGAACAGCTCCGCTTTCGCCTGGTGTCCCCAACCGGCTTCGGAGCAAAGAAATAGTCAGGGGCGCCCCGCGCGGGTCCTGCTGAGGCCCTCAGACAGGCTGCAGATGATTTCAAACTTAAAACACCAAATACCCACAGGTCCTGCCTCCCGAGTGAGGTGAGAGCTTGTCAGCTTCCCCAGTCTACTCAGACAAACCGCGTGACTCGTTTTGTGCCCTGCGGTTTTCTTTTGGCATTTTAGGTAAAATGGCTCTCCCGGCAAGCCCAGGGATCCCGGAGGCCTTTCTGGAGCCCCGCAGAGGGAGGTGTGCCTCAGGGCAGGCAAGTGTCCGCGGGCAGCCGAACGAAACGAGCCAGGTCTCCGGTTCCACCCGACAGCCGCCCAGTCCTCCCGACCCACTCTCCCGGACCGCCACGATCACCACAGCAAATAGAACAAAAGCACGACTCACATGGACCTGAGAGCGCCTTAGGCTCGAGGCTTCATCTCCCAAATTACAGTCTCCATGTCTCAGGTTAAGTGAGCTTTTGGGGAGGGAGTGCAATGATTACTGACTAACGCTACTACGTAATAAAAAAAAAAATTGCCAGGTCTGAAGATGAGGCCGTTACAGGTAGTTTCTGAACCTTGTTTAGGAGCCCACACAACTCGAGTTTCAAGGACACTGCGATTCAGCTGGTCTGGCCAGGCGTCGGCTCGCTCACCTTCTCAGGGGGAACTGCCAGCTCCGGCACGTCCTTTGCTACTAGTTTACACACAAACATCTGATCGTTCTTCCAATACATGGCACTGCTAGGGCTGCTTATCACATACCAACTCCAGAGGGTCAGAGGCTGTCCGTGTCTGCCGATCTCCCCCCTCCCCCGCCCCGATCCACTAATAAAAGCTGATGCCGAGAAGGATAATGCTACAAGTGTGTCTTCGTCCAAAGAGGCCGCTGTGGCCTGACCACTTTCTGATGAACCGTTCTTAAAATTCCTTTCCCAGCTTCACTGAGCTCTGTCCCTCCAGGAAAAGAAAAAAAAAAAAAAAAAAAAAGTTTTGTTTTCCAGAGGGTGGAACCTAATATAAAGGAAGGGGGCGTGTGGGGGAAAGTCTTTTCCTGGAGAAATTGCTTCGCCTCTTTCAGGAAAACCCGCCTTCTCTACATGTTAAAATCTTTATAAGAACACGCCAACTGACTTCAGGTTTAGTACTAAAGAAAAAAAATTGGGGGATGTCCTGTTAACTTGACTTTAAAAAATCTGCTGTCTGCATTTGCCATAACTTTTAAATTCTCGCTCCCCAACCCAAACCTAAACAAAGATTCAGGTTACATCTCTTTCTGCAGCAAGCAGAAGGGGAAGTGGAGGTCTGGGTGACTTGAAAGTTTTAGTCATTCTCTTGAAACTCGCAGCTGTCCGGTGTAGCCGAGGAATGCCACCGCTCCTGGCAGCCTGGGAGCTGACTTACCTAGCAGTTCGCGCTCCCTTTCCGAAAAGTTTTCTCATTAAGATAAGGAACATCTGAGCAACACAAAAGCTTATGATTTGCGACTAGATTTGAAATCAAGGCTACAAGAAAGACAAAAGTATGTTGCTAATGAGTATTGCTCTTTCATCTCCTAGACAAAATATAAGCCCGAGCAGCCTTGTCTTCTGCCTCAAGTTCTGACTGCGGGGCGGGGAAGCGGCGGAGGGAGGTATTCAGGGTACCGTAATTTCGATTAAGATTGGAAGGTGTGTTTGTTTAAACAGACTCTTTGTGGTATAAACTTTATTTCATTATTTAGTGTATAAAGACAAATTTGGTTAAAAGATTATTTTTAATGATTTTTGTTTCCATTTAAAAAAACTAAACTTCTGAAACTAAGAAGATCTAGGAGTCTATTTCTTAAAGGCCTTTAACAGAATCACAGGATTTTGCTTTAATTAGATGGAAATATATATGTAAAACACACACAGGCACACACACATATCTTATCTCCTTGCCTTATTTGTATAGAAGAAAAAGAGCGAAATGATCTTGCCCAGACCCCAGCTCGGTCAGCAGCCGGCTAACGGAGGAGATAGAAAGCCTTTCCTGTGATGAAGTGAGCCTGTGTAAGAGTCTGGGACCGAGTTACCACTACAAATTTAGTTTTTCCTCCATTGCATTTTTCTCCCATAAACACTAGAGTCTTCAGAGCATTTTCCTATCGCCATTGTTTTTCTTTTCGCGCAGCTGCGCACAAGTTAATATTAGCCATCCCCCTGCCGGTCCTTTCTGGGAGATCTCGTTTAAATTTACCGAGCGAAGGGAGGAGGACGATATAATTAATCTGTGCCCTCTTAGAAAATTGAAAGATTGGGGTGGACTGACTTTTCCAAAAGCTAACTTGTGCGTGGGAACCAGAAAGACTTGTGTTTTTCATCAAATGCAGAAATCGGTATTGGGGGTGGTGGAGAAATTCACATAATGCATTTTCCATGAAATAGCATCGTTCTGGAGACCGCTCTTCCGAATGGAAAGTCAGAGTCGTGCAGAACATTGGCGCCATCAGGTCGTGTATAGAGCAGGATTTCGTTGAAAGTGGAATTAAACATAAAGGTCCGGTTTGGATATTTAATTACAGTGTGTGTGTGTGTGTGAGTGTGTGTGTGTTAGGGTTTAAAGTGAATCTGGGGTACTGTCTGGCTACTATTGAGGAGAATTTATCGCGCGGGTCATTTGGAGATCCAGAGAGAGCTGGAGCAGTGTTAGGGAAGCAGGGCGGGGGTGCGGGCATTTATGCGGTCTTTCCACCCACCCTCGCCTAATCAGGCGGCTCTCAGTCAGGTTTTCAAAATACTAACCTTGATCTAAGAGCGTCTATCTCTGCATAAGTGGAGAAAATGATTCATTTTTAGAGGTTTCTGGGCTTGGGGAAGAAGAATGGTCGTCAGACAGGAGCAGAAGACCTGAAAGATTGGTCTGGCCTCGCTTTACTCCAGGCGCCCTGTGGGATGCTGACCTGTCCCGGGGTGCAGCTGCGCGCACCCCTCCTTGAGCTGTAAGCCTCTGGGCGGTGAGTCAATTTCTATGTCCTGGGCGGTATAAGCCTTTGGCTGGGGGTCGAGTGTGCAAGAAGAGGGGAATGTGTTTGCTATGAATCCCAGGGCTGATCGTCCTGTCGGTCTGGGGTCCAACGACCTTCTGACCTTTCGTCAGGGGTGGGCGTAGGAAGGTATAGCTTCTTCCTGGTGGCCCGGTTCCCTGGAGCTCGCGTCACGCCTCTTACCCGCGCTCGTCCTCGGCTGGGGCAACGGAAAAGTTATCTTCCTACTTTACAGGGGTGCTTGGGCTAAAAATCAAAAGAGTTTTTTGTTTGTTTGTTTGGTCTTAGTAATGAGGGTTTTTAGCCCAAACGCCAATTGATTCCAATTTTGAACGAAGACTCTGATCAAAAAAACATCATCTTGTGTGTCCACAGGTGGAAAAGCAATCGCCTGCGTTGTGACAGTTCCTACCTACTAAATTGAAAATTTGAAAATCAGAGGCGGCAGGCCCACCCAAGGTGTCTACCAACATCCGTGGACCACAGGGCTTTTTGCAAGCCCACGGGAAAGACAGCCTGAGAGACTTCGGAGTGCGTCCTGTCCCAGGCTGTGCCTCTCCTGCTCAAGGGAAGCCTTGAGTGTATCTCTCTAAAAACAGATGGGGGCAGGGAAGGGGTCTAGATCCCGTGGAGCCAGGCCTTGATTGGAGGTCCGGGCTGGAGAGAGGGAACATCAACCCGCCCTGACCCCCACAGCTTCCACTCACCCGAAGAGCTGCCTAATTGGGCTGCGAGCAGCTGCGAAATTTGTAATCGTCTAATAAGCCTTCTGCCTCGGTAATTCTTATCAAAAGGCATAAAACTGATATTTTCACACTCAGCTCGCACTGCAGGCGCCGTTTATAAACATCCTTCATCAGTGGGATGAAATTAAGCCTGCATTGACAGAGGTCTCTGGAACTCGATATTTAAAAGCAATAGATCCGAATTAGCAAATTATAACTTTAAGTAGGGAAAGTCCCCACCAACTTGACTATTGAACCCTTTGCCTCTGAGCTCCTCGGGGTGAGTAACCACACGTTTGAGAGAACTTAACCTGGAGGTTCTGCGGTGCTCAGGCAATCTCCGGAAACTCGGATTCCCGAAACTGCGCCTGCTACGCCTCCTCCTGCCCGCCTTCTAGGGACTCGCCTGGGTCAGACCTGTGGAGACCGGGGCGAGGCACAGCTGGAGCCTGAGAGAAAACGTGGTCAAAGGAGGCGCATCCAGGACTCCCGGGCGGCCTGCAGGCGCAGAAACAGAGCCCTGCTCTTGCGGACCCGAGCTTTCCCTGGCCCGCGGCCCTCACCGCCCACCTCCAGGGCACCAGCGCCAAGGGTACAGTGGGCCATAGGACTGTAGGAGGCGGTGGAGGATGGGGAGACTTTCGCGATCATAAGAAGGTGCAGATTCTGGCGGAATTCTGTTTGGCGACTCCTTCGATCCCTGAAGGTGAAATCTCAGCTAAAACCACTCTGAAACTGTGGATGTCACACTTGGTTCAGGGTTAGGAGACCGTGTCTTTGGATTTTTGCCCATCACGTGTAACCATTATAAATATTAGTCTGGAAAAAGACTTTAGGAGATTGCTTCTAGAGGTTCTTTCCACAAACTTACCCTGCTCAGAATCTGCATAACCCCTCAGAGATGGCAGAGCTGTATACGGGCTCACCTTGGGACTTACCGGTCCCAGACTCCGTTTTAGACCTTGCTACCCACAGTTTCTGAGGGTAAGAGAGGGGTGCTTTTATTCACGCCAGTGGAGGTCGCCAAAAGCGGGCGAGGGCCTCCGTCTGGGACCCACTGGTCTCTCTCCCACTGTGGGCCAAGACTGAGGTTTGATGGGCTTCCCAGCTGGGCAAGCCTGCTCCACGCGGGACACCCGGGAATCCACTGGCGGGCAGACCCTGCCTTCGCCACCCGCCCCGAGGCATTCCTCACTGCGGTCTGATGCGCCAGCTGGGGCCAGTTGTTTCAAGCGGTTCTGGAGGACCAATAGCGGAAAGCCAAGTTCTGCGACCAAGAGTCTGTACGAGTGACTCGGTGTTTCTTTTCAGCCGGTTCGCAGAGCGCCAGTAAGCTCTCCCGGTCCGCTACGGAAGAAATAGGGGAAGCGTTTCCAGTCTAAGAGAGAGGATGGGAGAGAGAAAATTAGGAACCACGCCGAAATTAAGCAGGGCAGCCTGGAAAGCTTCCCGGCTAAAAGCTATGGCGCGAAACGCTAAAGTCCATCACACCATTTATTCATTGTGACATTTCCAAGCCGACAATAGCGCCTTAAGCACGCCTGTGGTTTGGAGGTGCCGGTTTTATATGCATTTTACTGTTTAGAATGATAAACAAATCAGGACCAATGGAAACCTGATTCTAACCTCTTTCTACAGAACTCTGCCCGCATAATTCTGTAAAAGCCGAAATCCAACGTGGCGAGAGAGAGAGAGAGAGAGAGAGAGAAAGAGAGAGAGAGAGAGAATCCAACTCTCTACCCGCCTCCCTTTACCGCGTTTCCCTACAAGTCCTAGGCAAACCGGGCAGATATAGCCTGGAGTTCGCTGATCAAGAAAGAGGATGGAACCGAGACCCTTTAGGCTTCTCCTCCCCTTCCACATCCCCGTTTTCCCACTTCCCCGGGGATGTCTGAAAGCGCAACTCGGCCAGTGTGGCAGGAAAGCTAAACTTTATCTAAGTGCAAAAACCAGAATGGTTTTCTCGGTTTCTGGGGATAGGTGAGAGGCAGAAGTGGGGCTGTGTGAGTCTCCTATTCACAGGCTTGGATGACATTTTGATAA